>NC_143258.1:1757500-2060852 GCF_984573655.1 Nuphar pumila | reverse complement strand
AAAAAAGAGGATCCGAGATCTTGGATTCAAGGTATCAATAGCTGCAATTTGTACAAATGGATAGGCCGTGCCAGCTAGCCATGAACGTACGATATTTTCCACCTCTATTAATTATATTTTATGATAAAATTTTAAAATTAATTTTTTTTTTCACTTTTTCAGCAGCACCTTTCTTTTTTAGTAATTAATTGCAAGTTTGGATCCTATGATGTGTGAACGACACACCGCTTCCTTTCAAACTTCAAATTTTGAAAGAGCCCTTTTGTTGGGGTTGAGATATGGTGATATGAAAAATCACCACCAATCGTGATATTTTTAGTATCTACCCTCATTATTGTGGTACGGTGCACCACATGGGGAGTCCTTTTAGGGTCCTCTCAAGGGCATTTTAGTACCATCAGAGTTTTTGTGGTACGGACATGCATTCGTACAATTGTGCGTAGAGGGTGTAAAAGGGTCGGGTTTGGTTCGAACCCAGGTAAAATCAGACTTGGGCCTGATTTTCAGGTATGTTATCATGTCCGGGCTCAGATCTAATTGGGTCGATTATAAGAAAAGTCATACCCGAATCCGATAAAACTACATGAACAAGACCCAGACCATACCCGATAATTTTTTTTTTTTTTACAGTGAAAAATTGTGGGTCTTAATCGGAATTTCGGTCCGGCGCGAGTTTGGTATAAAATTTCCTAAACTATACTCAGGTCCATGTATTAATTGGACCTTCGGATCCAGACCCAGGTCTTATTTTTTAACACCATACCCAGACCTCATATAGGGTTGTGTCCGGGTCGAGTCTGGGTAAGCTGGACCAGTTGACAGGTATGTGTGGTGGATATTGAAAATCACTACTAGTGGTGATTTTCAATATCACCTGATTCCAACCCCTTTTGTAGCTGTCAAGCACTCAACGGTTGGGCTTGGATTGGTCTGAGATGTATCTGGACCTAGACCCGATTCAATGAATGTAAAATGGATCAGTACATGTAACCGGATCAGATTTGAATAGCATGACACTACCCATGGTCACAACTCACAAATATCTTACCATGTTGAAAATATCACGATTTCGTTTGCTGAATTTGCTAGATATGATAAATTCATAGGGAACATGACGTTTATAAAATACCGCTTAGAGTTAAACTGTTATGCTTTTATCGTTATTTTCAGTGTTGTCAATATCGGTATCGGCCCTGAATCGTTTTCTGTATCGGCCCAAAAACAATAAAATTTTATTACGTGTCAATCATAGTGTGACACGTGTTCAAACTATTAAAATAATTTTGAAATAAAATTAAATATAAATTTTGGTATTTTTTTACATTTATTAAAAATAGATGATTCAGGCTTGAAGCGTATCAATTTTCTGCCGATAGGCACCGATATGACAATATTGCTTATATTAGCTTAATGTTAACAATTTTTCATTTGTAATTTTATATTTTGTAAGTTTTAATATGTTAGAATTTTATCATTTTTATTACATAAATCGGTTTGTCCTTGTCAATAATATCTTAATAACAATATTCATGACATTGATGCTATGCAGAGTTGGGATCTCTCTAACAAATATAGCGAGATTTATGAAAAAACATAAATACAGCAATTTAAATGTGATATTTACGTTTTAAAACGGCTATTTATCATGAAAAAACGTGTACTTTAATTTGTAAATATTTTTTATTAATATGTTCTTATAAGAAGTATTTTTTATATATTTATATCACTTTTTTATTGCCAAGATTTTGCCAAAAAAATGCGAGATTTATGAAAAATTTTCAATTTCTCACAAGATTTTGTTGAAAAATACGTTTGTCAGACTATGCTTGGGAGAAACTTTTTAAAACGTCTAAAGATCAATTCTAACAAATGACACTACATTTTTTGATAGCAATCAACGTTATAGAATTTCACTTCTCAAAAAAAAAAAAAAAAAGAGGGAACTTGCTTCCTCCAATATTAAAACCCATTCATTTACAACAACAATGAGTTTGAAAAAACATAAAAATGAGACTCATCTAAAAAAAAAAACAGTAACAAACCATTTTTCTGATAAATATTTGCAGTCAATTTCTTGTGATAAGTTGAACATTTTTATTGATCTTGTATTTTTAATAAGTAGCAAAACTTTTTAATTAATTTGAACAAAAAATTTAAAATTAGAAAACAATAACATTAATTTCTTGTCTTTTATCAGAAAATAAAAGATTCATTGGACGAGTCTCAAAATTAAATTATATTAGGTTTGTAGTTGAGTATCTCAAGATTCATTGGACGGTCTACTAGTTAGGTTGGTATGCTTTGACTGATCTATGGTTAGTTGGAACACACCTAACCAATGTTATTTTGATGTCAATCACAAATTACACCTTGACTGCCCTGCTATGTGTTGGCGTGCATAGAGGGTCGACGCCCATGGGGATTGAACCTTGACTGCCCTTCTAGCTGCTAAGGTCCCACCCCACTACGCCAACCTCCACTTGGGCTTGACTTCGCGACCCGCTGAAGCGGGACAGACAGAAAGAAATGTGTTTGTCTGGATTTGGATGATGGGTCCAAGACCCATATCCATCCAAATAGAAACCAGGTCTCATTATTTCGTGTAAAATATCTGATTTATTTACGTTTGGAATCTGAATGAATCTCTCTGACGTGGCAGATGAGGATACCAACCGTCGATTCTCCGTCAAGATTCTGGCGTGTTCGACCGTCTGATTTATTGAAACACGTCGCTCTCCGTCATGACGGTGGTTGTCTTTTATCGAGGCGCCAGCTGCGAATATACGGTGATGTCAAAATCAAGGCGCACCTCTCGCTGTCGTTCCCGCGCGAACAGGAGACCGCTTATTAAATTAGCTTTAATGGTGCACGACTGGGGCCCGCCTGTAAGCGTTAAAGTGGGGGAAAGCGACACCTCCCCTTTTCTGAAATATCAATTCCGTGCATCATCAAATCGGTAAATACCAAAAACGAGATGGATATGATATTTGTCAGATATCCAACCTACCCGTATCCATTATTAGAGATATTGAAAATATGGATCCATCTTATAAGGATGTCATACCCACCCGGGTTCCCCCAGTGGCAGCCGACTTGGGGTGAAGATGCTGAACCCTTCATCCCAGGTTCAACTCTCATCGGATGTATGGATGCCTTTAACTAGCAGGCGCCGTAAGGGCTTGGGTGTCAGTGATCCCCACCGGGGTTTGTTTACCTTGCTGGAGGGTGGGCTCAATGTTATCGGTATCAGTGTATCGGGCGATACTCATGCAGAATTTTGATACGCTGCCTTCCGATTCGGTTTTTTTAATAAATATAAAAAATAAAAGAATTTGTTAATATTATTTTAAATAATTTTAACATTAGTCACGTAATGATTGGCACGGAACATTTTTTTTATTATTTTTGGGCCCACACAAAACGATTCAGCTGAGTATTGGTATTGGCCGATACAGCTGAATCAGCAGCCCAACGATTCGTAGCCAAAACAGATGTGTTACTATATATTGACACTTGGATCATGCATTTTAGATAAAAAAAATGGTATTTGAAGCTTCAAAAATTAATAAAAATTATAGACCATTCATTTTTTAACCTTGTAAAAACTTCTTCATGCATCCTAATCAAGTGTCAATTTTTAGTAAATCAATCATGTTGAACACATCTGTAAGGTCAAAATTTTGAAAAAACGCAAAATATTGAAGGTTGCAAGCAATCGGGTACCATATATATATATATATATATATATATATATATATATATATATATATATATATATATATATATATATATATATATACTAAGCCTAAAAATTTTACTAAGTTTTTGGAGGGTTGATTTTTTGAACCTGATAAAAACCCACCCATCTGTCATAATCAAACACTTTAGAGTTGATTCCTATCAAATCAAATACATAGATCACATCTTTATGGTTAGAATTTAAAAATAAAACGGAAATATCTGAAAAATCCGTTAAGAACCTTTCATTAAGTACCTACACCATACTCTCTCTCTCTCTCTCTCTATATATATATATATATATATATATATATATATGAGCATTTCCAACAAAGTGAGTGTGGATGTGCTTGACATGGTGAATTTGTTAGCTAGGAATCAACCATTGGATAGTATATTTTTGATAAAACAAATTTGATTTTTGAATACTTGAATGTTTATGAAGATTATGAGTCATTGATTTTAAAGCCTTAAAAAATCTCATTTATATATCAAAATAGGACGATTCAAGAGCGGGTTTTTATAAAACCAAGCATGCAAATCACGTATGAATGGTTAGATTCATGCGAAAAGAACAAAAACTCCATAAAATTTGTACTTCACACATTAGTTCTCATATTCTAGTGATTTATATATATATATATATTACCCATCTAGATAAATTATATTGCTGTAGTTACAAGTTCGAATCTAATCCAAGTTATGTTCTAAGAATTGATATAGAATAAATGGACGACTACCCGATCCGCCCATTTTCAGTTGCGTTTTTAGGCTTTAAGGATATTTTGGGAATTTAAGGATTAGGCAGAGAGGCCAGTGCGCGTGCATGTCTCGAAAGTGAGAAACAAAGAAAAAAGCGGGACGTGATTTTTCCGCGGAAAGGAGCGCTCAACGGTCACTTTTGGCGGTTCGGATTTCAAAATTTGAACCGGTGTTGGGGGGCGTCACCAACGGTAGTAAACCACCATTTGAATCTTCCTTTCGTTTTTTTTTTTGAAAATTTTCATTTGAGAACAACATTTTGCACTTAATTTCGACAAAGAGCCTCACCTTTTTGAATTTTCTGATAATGGGTTTCTGTTTTCTTGGGAACTGCCCAAACAGAAGCTTCATTTTAACCTGTATCATCCTGGGAAATGTGATTATTATGAACTTTTTATATTGCTCTTTGGAGTTGATTTTAGGGCTCTCTTTCTGCGAGGAAATAAAGCCCTCTGTTTGCATTGCCACGATATGGCCCGTGAAAATGCTTTGTGCTTCGTGCATTTTTCCAATCCAATCCAGATCCAATTCTTCCATCTATTTAGTCCATCTGAATCCCATTTTTGGACTAAATAGATGGAAGAATTGGATCTGGATTGGATTGGAACAGCCAAAAATCACAACACCCAGATACTAGATCCTGCCCATTTTCATCCTTACTCATTTTTGAACTGTTTTTAGTGTGGGCCTCATGTGCATATCAAACACGGTAAAATTTTTCCAAGACATTTTTGCTTTTTGAGAGAGCAGAAAACCGAGGAGAGAAAGTTTGCGCCTTTTCTCCGGCGGCTGTATCATTCACCGGAGAAAAACGGCCGGAATTTCATCCAGATATCAAAAACACTCAGTAAAAAAGTGTAGGTATTTTAGTCATTTAATTTAATTTAACTGAAATTTAACCTGAGTTAATGCCCAATGATAAGAGGACTTAGTTTGGCGGTTTTCAGAAAAATCATAGGTTTATATCAACAAAATTCATAAATGTGAGGCTCTTTTTTGAGATTAGGAGCAAAGGGTTGGTCCAAACAAAAAAAGCTTTTCATTTTTTTCAAAATTTTGTTCTTGTTGTTGTGCTTTTATTGGCGTTAGGTTTGATGTGTGGGAGGACAGTTGTGATTGTAAGGACTAAAACTGTTGTGCTGGGACTAATTATTTTGGGGGCGGTCTTGAGGTGACCTTCAAGTTACAATTAGGCCTCCTTGGCTTTATTGGCCTACTCTGACTGACAGGCTTGTCCCTAAGATAGAGGGTGATCAAGTACTTATTGCACAAATATTTGTGCAATCATATTGCACCTTATCTTTTCAAGACAAGATCACTTGCAATAAATTATTTTCTTGGTTATTATCATGATTCTTTTCTGAGCCCTTAGGTCAAATCAAGTGACATTATCACAAAAATTGTAGGAAAAATATCTTAATCATTTCTTTTTCCAACCATTTGGTTTGGTTGGTCATAATTGCTGTTGGTACTGTATCCTTTCCCTGTTTGCTGCTTTTTTTTTTCTTAAAGGCAAGCTGGGGTTAGTTAGATTACTACCAGTTATACAACTATATCATTGGGTTTTGAACATGCAACGTCCCAATACAAACTAACGTCCGCTAGCTGCAACTACCAGACCCTCCAGTTTGCCCCTTCTTGTTACTGTCATTGTACCGAGACCTCGTTTAAGCGCCCCCCTCTGTCGCGTACCTGGGAAGCAAACACTGTACAGTTTAAATGCAAACAAGTAGTCTCATTTCATATGAAATAGGTATGAAAATCGTTCATGTATCAGATCCAGTAGAATCCGGGTTTGATAAAAAACTATATCACAAAGATCAGATTGATTCCATCCCCAGTCTTTGTACCCTCCTTAAATCTTATGATGTATTTGTTTTGATCATCTGGCCCAAGGTGTTTGTCACAGTGGGGTGGGGGCTTGGATAGTCTGAGGTTCGATTCTCATGGGCGTTACCCTTCTCAGCAAGCTGACGCCCAGTACAGGCCCTGAGAGTGGGGGTCCTAGACTCGAGAGTTTTATATTGTCAGCATGGCGACAGTAGGTGTGGCAGATTGAGCCAGTGCGATTAGGTCGTCCTGTTGGGTGCAATTTCTTCTGGTTATAATTAAAAAAGTTGTTTTGATCATCTGACACTGTATATGGATTCAACATTATCAATTGAAGAAGAATCAACTCTTAGATTGTACCTTTTCAACTAAACAATATGATTTTTAAATCACCAAATTTTAATATAAAAAATAGTTTTAAAATGTTATTATAAATCATTTAAAAGTGATTAAAATATATTAAAATAATATTTATATCTTCAAGTTGAGACGCGTTTACACGTCAAAGCATGTTCAACTTGTGTTACCAAGGAGACACAACCAAAATGGTGTTGCAACGTAGGTAGGGTTGACAAACAAGATGAGCAACTCGTGGCTCTGCACATTTTTGCATTGTAGAGAGCTCATTTGAACTCGTGAAATATATATACTCGATAAGTTCAAGCAAGAACAATTTTGGTTAAGTATAGGCTTGTTAATTACCAATATGCCCATTTTGTATATAAGGTTAGTTTGGTTGTATTTTTGCAAAGTGAAAACACTATTAAAAAAATTATTTTTAAAGTCTCATGAAATTTCAAATATCATGAGACCTCACGAGAAAGTAAATCTCACACAAATGATATTCACTTTTTAAATCTTACTTTTGGGTTACATGCCAACACACTTTTTATGAAGTTTATTTTTGGGGTTCTCACTACAAGAAAAATGTTAATTAGCGATAGAAATCTGCGACAAAAATAATTTATCGTAAATATGTGACAGATTAGCTAAAGAAAACTAGTCATCTCTAAAATCAGAATTAGTTGCAGAATTAGCGACGAAAAAATTCTGTTTCAAAATCTGTCGCTAATTAATGACGAAATAATTTTGTCTCAAACTCCGTCTCTAATTAATGAAAGATTAGCGACAAAACAATTTTGTCTCAAACTCCATCGCTAATTAAGGACGAATTAGCGATAAAAAAATTCAGTCTCAAATTCTATCGCAACTTCGCGACGAATGAATGACAAATTTTTTTTGTTGCTAATTAGCGACAGATTTTGTCATTCATCCGTCTAGATTGAGTAAGATTAGGTCCGAAATAAGGTCCATGTACTATTTAAACTTTTAAAACCTGAACTAGTTCTGTGATCGATATGGGGCATTTTAAAACCAGTTTGAAGCCCTTTTTGACCAATTTCTATCAGTTTTTCATTGATTTCTAAATGTAGAGACCTTGTTTTAATGAAACTGCGAAGAAACAAAAAAAAATTCATTCGGTTTTAGGGGTTTATAGGCTTTTGTACATATTTTAAACCAATTCGACTATTTCAAGACCAATTTAAGCCTTTAATTGATCGATTAGAGGCCATTTCAGTTCGATTCATAGTATTTTTAGACCGGTTTTAGCATGAGGACCCTAGATTCTACCCATAAGAGCATGTTTTTGTTATTTTTTTTTATGCTTTATAGGTGTTTCTTATCACTAGAGCATGTCTTTTTATATGCATTTGATGTTATTTAAGTTATGTAGGATATTTAAGCATGGATTATAACAAAATTCATGACATATATGTTGCGTTTTCATTATAATTTTTTTATGCATATAAGTTGATGCATAAATTTGTATTTTTTTATGATATAATGCATATTTTGTTATGAATATGCATGCATTATCATGTGTGCATAGGCATGCTCCATAATATAAATATGTTTGTGATAAAAGATCTCGATTAATTGATTCATGCAATCACCAAAGTGATTTGAGTTGTGTTAATTGAGGATTCTTTCGACCGTGTTCAGATTCTTTATTATGATTATGTATGACTTTATGAAACAATGATTCTACCTAAAGGTAGGTCATTGTATTCCAAATTCATATAGGGTGTAATAATAGTTGTGTATATCAGCTCATAAAGCATGTTCATATCCAAAGGTACAATACTAAATTGTCTTTAGTTACATGATCTACTTGTTATACCAATTAAAGCCAATTATTTGTGAATTGAGAAGATGAAACAACTATAACTATTATCGTTTTCACCAAAGTGGAATCATAATGACCCAATTATGCTTGTCTTAGAAAAGGTAAATGATTAATGGTCTTAGTTTTTACCTTTCAATATGAGTCACAATTGAGCAATTATAAGTTCTTTTCCTTTCATTTCTTGTAGTACCAGGTTCTTTGATCATTGACGGTTCTAGTAACATCCCCATCTTAGACGAATCCAATCTTTTGGATTGAAAAAAAATAGTATATTCACTCTATATTATATAGGCCTAAATTTGACTCTTAGAATTAACGAACCTCTTGCTATTAAAGTGCAGAGTAGAACTGAGCAAAAGAGTATATATGAGAAGCGAGAGTGCTTAAATAGACTTAGCATGTTGCTTTTGCAATCTCGAGTGGTTAAGAACATTCGAGGTGTCATCCCTCACTGCGGGATAGTGAAGAAATTTGTAAAAGTACACTGATATGCAAATTGGGGTCTATAAAATATTCTGGTGATAGTCACATTCGACTGCACATCTTAGAAATGAGAAATATTCTATCTCAGGTAAATGACATGAAGTTTGTCATTTTAGACTCCTTTCTGGTTCATCTGATTTTGATCTTGTTGCCTTTTGAATATGGACCCTTCAAGATCTCCTATAACATACATAACGATGAATGCTCTTTTATTGATCTCTTAACTAAGTGTGTTGAAGAGGAAGAAAGACTGAAGGGTGAAACAGTGTCGAGTGCACATATGGTCTCTCATCAGGAAAAACATAGGCCGAGGGCAAATAAAAGTTTCTTCAAGAAGAAGAACAAGAAAAAAAGTTTTGGCAAAAGTTCAAACTTTCAGGCAAAAACTAAATCCCAGGCAATAGGTTCTTCTATAAAATGTTTCTTCTACAAGAAGAAGGGACATAAGAAGGTGGACTGCCTCAAGCATAAGAAGCGACTCAAGAATAAAGGTAATGAGTCATTATTTTCTTATGAGTGTAATTTAATCCATGTTCTATTGCATAGTTGGTTGATTGATTCTAGTATCACGGTGCACATTGTCAATTCTTTGCAAGCATTTTTGAATAAAAGGAAACCAATAGAGTATGAAATATGCAACTTCTCAGAAAATACGATGCGTTTGCATGTCAAGAACGTTGAGACCTGCAGAGTTGTGTTGGAGTCAGAATTCATTTTAGATTTGGTTGATACATTTTTATATTTCATCCTATAGTCACAACTTTATTTCAATTTCAAAACATGATAAATTTGGTTTTGTTTTTAAATTTGAAAACTTCAAGCTTATTATTGTTAATAATTCTATTCATTTAGGTTCTACATATATGTATGGTTTGTATCATTTGAAAACTAAATTCTAAATTCAAAAATCTTACTCCATTGAGAACACAATGATTGACAATAAATATGGCCTAAAGGAGGATCAATCCTATATGCTTTGGCATCAAAAGTTAGGACACATCTCGAAATAGAGAGTCCAAAGACTTGTAAAAGAAGAGATTATTGCATCCCGTGATTTCACAGATACATAACTATGTGTTGACTGTATAACGGCTAAGCAGTCTAACACATATAAGAAAGATGGCAAATGTAACAATAAAAAATTGGAGATCGTGCATACATATGTTTGTGGGTTTTTTTTTTGTGTTACACGAGTAAAAAATATTTTGTCACCTTTATGGACAATTACGCACGGTATATGTATCTCTACTTATTATTTGAAAATTCTAAAATTTTTCAGGATTTTAAGGACTTCAAAAAAAAGTAGAGAAATATACCGATGAAGTGATTAAAACAGTTAGGTCTTATATATGTGGCAAATATTATGGCCGTTTCACTCAGATAGGACAAAAGAAATGACCATTAGCACAATTTTTAAAAGAAGAGTGTATTTTACCTTAATATACCATGTCTGGTAATGCTAATCAGAATTATGTAACTGAAAGAAGAAATCGTACGCTTAAAGGAATGATTCGAGCAATGATGAATCACTTAGACCTTCCCTTGACCTTGTGGAGTGAAGCTCTTAGGAAAACAATGCATATTTTGAATAATTTTTTTATGAAGGTTGTCCAAAAGACTCCTTACGAGCTATAAATTGGTAAAAAATCTTCTTTGTCATACGTGCACATATAAGAATATATAGCTGAAGCTAAATTGTATAACCTACATATAAAAGCCTTTAATCTTAGAATGACTAGCAAATTTTTTATTGGTTATCCGGAAAGATTAAAGGGCTTTAAGTTTTATTGTTCATCTCATATACCCCAGATAGTAAAAATAGATAAAACAAGATTTCTTGAAAATAGTTCTATTGAGATAGATGCATCTCAAAGTTTTGAATTTAAGAAAATACAAGATTCATGTTCCACACCTGCAAAGGAAAAATATCCAATTTGTCCGATCATTGTACTTTTGGATAATTCTAGGAAAAATCTGATCAATGAACATCAATCCCAAGTAGAACATATTTTTGATGAGAATATACAACAACAACAAGATACAGAGATTCATTTTGAACTTTCTGTAGTACTTATATGAAGGTCTACGAGGGCCCAAAAATTGTTATTCATCCAGACTATGTGGTGTATTTACAAGAGCCCAATGATTTCATAGATATTGATGATAACTCATTTCTCTTTGCAAAAGTCATTGAAAGTAAAAGATCGATACATTGTATCGATGTTATGAAAGAAGAACTTGACTCTATAGCAAAAAACTAAATGAGTGATCTTGTATCTCAACTTGATGGAGTAAGACCTGTTGATTGTAAGTATGTCTTTAAGAGAGACATACTTCAAAGGGCAAGTGGATAGGTACAAGTCTAGGCTCGTTGTAAAGGGTTTCACACACATGAAGGGCATTGATTATAATGAATTTTTTTTGTCTCAACTAAAGAATCGTTGAGGATAATCATGACCCTTGTAGCTCATTTTAATTTAGAGTTACATCAAATGAATGTGAAAACTGTTTTCCTCAATGAGAATATGAAAAAAGGAGGTATACATGCAATAACCTACCTTCAGTATAGATGATTTGAATCATTTAGTTTGCAAATTGAATAAATTAATCTATGATCTTAAATAAGTCTCCCGCCAGCGGTATAAAAAGTTCCATCAGGTGATTTTGAATTTTTGATTCACTGAAAATAGTGTTGATCATTGTATATACCTTAAGGCTAGTAAGAGTAAGTTGATACTTCTGGTTTTATATGTTGATATTTTTCTTGCAAGTAATGATTTAAGCGTGTTATATGAAATAAAAAGATTTATTTCATTTAATTTTGACATAAAAGAACATGGGTGAAGCTGCATATGTCTTTGAAATTGAAAGCTTTCAAGTTAGAATTAAGGTTTTCTTTGACCTCTTAGAAATCCTATATCCTTAAGGGTTCTTAAAAATATAAAATGAAAAATTATTTTTCGGCACCCATAATAAAGGTTGCTTAAAAACAAACAAACAAAGCATGATGATGAAAGAATGGTTAGAAAATAAGAAAAAAGGCTTTTGGGCGAAATTGCTTTAGAGTTTTTTGAATTTCTTTGTTGTCAGTACAGAACCTAATGCACCATGCTTTGCATGTGTCTCAACAACCTTTTCAAGTTGCTAAGCGATGACCCTCCTTCCTCAACGCTCTTCCATGCATACTCTTTCATCCTCTTGGCATTTCCCTTAAATTCCTCACTCCTCTTGCTCATCAACTCTTGCACCAAACTCTTAATGGTATCCCTAGAGCACGTATCTTTCATATCAATTCCTACCTTCCAAACATGGCTAACAAACCTGCTGTTGATCTGTTGGTCAGCAAAGAAAGGCCAGCACAACATCGGAACTCCACAGCTGATGCTTTCTAGCGTTGAGTTCCACCCACTATGCGTCAAGAAGCCACCAACCGAGGGGTGGGCCAGCACCTTCTCTTGTGGAGCCCACTGAACCAAGCACCCCCTCTCTTTCACCACGTCCGACAACTCATTGGGAACACCACCAGCTTCTCCAGCGACCAAATCCCGCCGGACGACCCACAGAAACGGGAACCCGGCGTCGACCAAGCCGTGGAAGAACTCCATGAGCTCATCTCGAGTGATTTGTGTAAAGCTCCCGAAGCTAACGTAGATGACAGAGTTGCACTCCCAACGATCAAGCCACTCCATGCAGGAGCGGTCTTCCTTCCACAGGCTCCCTGTCCCGGAGGAGATCGGATGGCACAGGGTTCTCGATCTTAGGAGGGCGTGGAGTGGCCCTATCGTGTAGAGGGCTGGGAAGTGAGCCTGCAGGTGGGCGAGTATGGGGCGTTCTAGATCGTCGAAAGTGTTGAGGATGAGCCCCGTGGCTCGAGCGGAGCTATTGGTTTCGGTGGTGAGGAAGGTGAGGATTGGATCATTGAGGTCTTTGGCTCGGCAGGAGATGGGGAGGTCTCTCATTCGAACCAGACCATCCATTCCCGGTATGCATCTCGTCAGCCTGTTCAGGTCTTTTTCATCTGCCAACAAAAGAAGAGGTCAGATCAGGTGATATGTCCAAACACAAAAACTATGAACGGTGGTGATTTCAAATTACAAAAACTTTGTGTTGTGTTTTAACATCTCACTTGATCCGACCTCACAAAAAAGCAAGGCTTTGAGATGGGGAGGAGATCCCCGAGTACATCGTGAGGTACTCGGTCCAATCACTTCATGCCAACCATCCATTTGCATGGGAGGAGGGTCCTATTAATAGACAACTGGGCTCCACTCACCCCCCTATGGGTTCCATTTTTTTTGTACAAAACAAAAAAAAAGAGTATGATTTTTAAACTAATAAAATTTGATATTTTTTTTATAACCATTGGTTTTGAATTGCTAGAAAAATCCTAAAGGTCAGGTTTTTGGCAATTCAAATGCTAATATTCACTAAATGGACTATATAGATCACATCTATGTGGTCAGATTTGATCAAAATAGCTTTCATCAATGACATCCCATGATGGGGCACAACCATACATTATAGGGATGATAAACGGGATGAGTGTACTTGAATTGATAGAATAGAGAACAAGAAACTGCAAAAAATAGGCATCTAAAAATACGTGTGACTATATAAATCAAAGAAGGAAGTCAGGATTTTTTGCTTGAAAACTAACTCAGCAAGTGGGTAATAAATTTTGATTTATTACTTTTCCAAGTGGGATTTGTGCTAAGGAGACTACATAATCTTGGTTAACCCTTTTTTTTCACTTTTTTCGTGGTTGGGGCCTGGGGGGATGCGGTCTTTGAAAGATTGATTCGCTTAAAGTCATTTCTAATTGTTTGTGACACTGCTTGGATCTATTTCATTTACTATCTTTTTAATTTTCTTGTCACCAAAAATTCAGTGATGCATTTAATTATGTATTTTTTCAGATGGAAAAGGGAAATCTCAGTGAATATGGATATAGAGAGAAATTAAAAAGCATCAAAACAAAGAAACATGTAATAAAGAAAAAAGATGATTCGACAGAATTTTGATATAAAATGAAGTGAAATAAAAAAGTTGTGTTCAAATGTTGACATACTAAAAGCTAATAATACGTTGAATCTATTGTGTTTTTTTCATGCTCTTCTTGTTTGTTAAATTTATGATGATACATTTTAAAAAATAGTGATATTTGCAACAACTTGGTCTCAGATATCCATTCTAAAAAGTAAATTATCCACCAAGTTGATTTTGAGTAAAAACAGTGGCTTTTAAACCCAGCTGATTGTAAGTCAAGTAAAAAGAAAGCCTAAGAACAAGTAGATAATGAGTACCTCTAATTGGCATCTCCCCTTTTTCAATGAGCCTTGGTACACATAAATACGCCCACACGCTGCAAGCACTAACAGTCCGAAATGCAAATGCTGGAATTCCAAATTCCCCGGCGACATCAATTGTGAAAGACATAATGCCATCGACGATCATGCAAGAGATCTCCGGCCAGTGACTGCACCCTGAATTTCCAGATTCAGAGACCAACATCTCTCTGAACAATTCCCTTGTTTTTGTTTGCAGTGAGGTGAACAACTCCATCAACCGGTCCGCCGATCTCGGGTGGTCCGGCGGCATCCCGTCGGAGATGGTATGGAACCGAAAGTTGGGAAGAGAAGAGAGTTGAGAGAAGAGATCTGAGGATTGAGAGAGCCGGTGGTGGTTGTGCTCAGAATTGAGGAAAGTGATACGGAAGTCAGAGAGGGAGAGGATGAGCTCAGCCAGCTTGAGCATGGAGTTGACATGGCCTTGTGCTGGGAAAGGGAAAATGAGGACGTGGGGAATTGCTGTTTCACTTCTCTCAGCCATGATCTTCAATACTCTGCTATTGGAATTGAGAGAGAGAGAGAGAGAGAGAGCTGGGGGCAAGTGATGGTCATATTGCACATAGATATTATATATATTCCATGATTCCATCACCACCCACGATGGAGGTGCACGTGCACGATGTAGACAGTGAGAGATGGGCAAGGTCAGGGATGTGAACTGGTTGGGTTTACCCGGACCCGAACCATACCAATTAACCCTATCGGGTTCGGATGTGATAAAAAATAAGCAGACCAGATTAAGACCCAAGTTTGGACACAAAGGTACGATTAATACGTGAATCTGAGTATAGATTGTGAAAATTTATGCTAGACCTGAGTTTTGATTAAGACCCGCGAATTTTCAATAAAAAAAAGGTAAAAATAGTATTTTACTGGGTATGGCCTGGGTCTAGTTCATGTAGTTCTTATAGGGTCGGGGTATAGTTTCTTTTATGGTGAGTTTGATTAGACTTGAATTCGGACCTGATACCATACTTGAAAATCGAGGTTTGGTCTGGTTTCACCTGGGTCCGAACTGACACTAATGGGGCCAAGTGATGTCACATTGCACATGGACATTATATTCCATCACCATCACACATTTTTCACTATGGAGGTGCAGACACATCATTTTTGCTTTACAATACAGTCATTTTGGTTGAATATAACCTGAGATGTAGTTTATAAGGATGCACAATGAACCGAGTTAGCTCGAACTCGACCCGTTTACAAGATCGGCTTGATCAAGTTCAAAAAAACAAATGAGTCAAGCTTGAATAAGGGTTCAGCTGATCAGTACACAAGCTGACCTTGAATAGACAGTCTAGCTTCGATAAGCTCGGTAAGCCCGATTAAGCGCGGCTCGCATAGTGACATGAAGAAATTAAATTTTATATGTATATGAGTTTGTTTATAATGTAAATACAAATTGAGGTCTTACCTTAATGGGTAATTTATAGGTCCACTTTTAAAGTGTTGTGGATTCAAATCCCACCGATTTCCTCTCTTTTGTAGTACTTTTTGCACATGTCAAAAGTTTTTCAAAAATGCTTTAAATTAAACCTTTTAAAAATCCTTTTCACACATATTTCAAAACCTTTTAAGAATGCTTTAAATTTAAAAACACTTTAAAATGCTTTTTACATGTTTTCAAACTGCTTTTTAAATGAAAGGTATTCAGCTTGAGCTGAGCCGAGTTTGAACTACAAGATCTCTTTCTCGACCCGAGCCAGTCCAAGCTGGGCTCGAACCCGGCTTGTGTACATCTTGTATACAATATGATCACAACTGCTCTCAAGACAGCTGGGCAGACATTGAAATTGGAGAGACCTAAAACATATGGTGGATAAAAATAATAGTTGGTCGCCAGTTGTCACAGTTACTATCATTTAAAACTTTTATGTATTCATTAAATGTATATATGAAACGGTTCAATTTTGGCAGTTCCATGAATGATGTTTAAATGTGCACCATGAGTGACCAATAATGTAACTCAATGTTGACCATGGTAATGAACTGCATGACAGAGATTGTGCCTGACTGCCTCTGGTAGGACACGTACAAATGACCGTGTCCCTGTGACAGAAATAAAATAGGGCAAGGAAAAGAAACTTAGAATAAAATAGCACATTAGTCATCCCAATTCATAAGTTTCATGTCAGTTACCTCATGCGGCTAACTGATCATAGCACGTTGTTCTTGGATGGGCTCAAATATTTTGGGCCCTTTCTCTTAGATTCTTATTCATGTCTATGTTATATATATATATATATAATTTTCTCATTTTTAAGTCGATTTCTTGTCTTTTCTGATTAATGGCTTTTTCTTTTCTCTAAAAAAAAAATTATAGTAGTCGGCACAGTTGAAAAGTGGAGAGTTTGGTGGATAGATTTAATAGGGTTAAAACATAAAAGTTTGGCAGTCATTTGATGGTAAAATGTTTGCTTGGAGAAAATATCTAGTTCTAATGCTGGTACAGTACTACTGAGTATATATATATATATATATATATATATATATATATAGGAAAATGTGTCCGTGCTAAATCAATTTGGTGCTAAATGGGTTTTTCTGCTTCTCCTGTACTTTTTATGCGGTTCCTGCCCCATAAATGTGTTGGACATGGTCAATTTACTAAGAATCCACACTTGGATCATGTGTTTTGGATGAAAAAAAACGATGTTTGGAGCCTCCAAAATTTACAAAGATTTTGGACCGTTGATTTTTTGAACTTTATAAAAACCACCAATGTGTTGGAATCAAACTCTTCAAGGGCTGATCCTTCTAAAATCAAGTACATAGATGACATCTGTGGGGTCAGAATTTAAAAATAAAATGAAAAAGCACGAAAAACCCATTTAGCACGGGGTTTAGCACCAAATTAGTTTAGCAGGGATCCATTACTCTCTCTCTCTCTCTCTCTCTCTATATCTATCTATCTATCTATCTATCTATATATATATATTATATATATTAGTAATGATACGGGAGCACCTACAAAAGATCCAAAGATGTGATGCATGT
Organism: Nuphar pumila; assembly: GCF_984573655.1. Taxonomy (NCBI): domain Eukaryota; kingdom Viridiplantae; phylum Streptophyta; class Magnoliopsida; order Nymphaeales; family Nymphaeaceae; genus Nuphar; species Nuphar pumila. The sequence continues at coordinate 2,043,500 of NC_143258.1, read as the reverse complement.
AGAAATATAGTTGCTCCTATTTTTAAATATGCATGGAATTCCTTAAATGACACACTCTCTCATCATTTCTCATGCAACTGCCTTACAAATTCACTTTTTTTTTTCATCTTTTCCCATACCACCCCTTTAAATGTCTCTCTCTGTCTCTCAAATAGAGATAATCGTTATTGGACATGAACACGGATAATAGGACCATTCACTACCTACTGCAAAATAGTTAATATATATAGTCCTTTAAATCTTGAAGTCATCAAGTTTGGCCAAAAAATGAGCCAATAATTTCAACTCACCTCCATTCCACTTTCATAAACGACCATCTCAACACCATTCTTCCAAACAACTATCATGGCAGTAGTTTGACCAAATTTAAACACAAATCTGCAATTCCTGTATATCCCCAGCTATGAAATCCATCCCAAGCATAGCTGAGTGATTTCAACATGTATGTGTTTGTCATGGTTCATTATAATAATTCATTCCCTAAAACGAGCAATTTATGTCATTTATGGCTTGATCTCTCTCTCCTAGAAGGCACTTACAACTTCTTACTCAATCAGCAGGTAACAGAAGATACATGGTTATTAATATCACAGACACCTGCTTCCAAATCTCTTTAATGATGTAATAGGATTCTTCAATGTAAATGATTTACATGCCTTGGAGCATTTTTGAACAAATAGGACTGGTGGCAATACTCCATTGTATCCTTTGGGCCAGGATTTTGATCTGTAATATGAAAAGGAAATATAAAAAATAAAATAAGTGGAGCAATCGTTTTTGAGAGTTGGAAATTAACTTTTTTTTTATTAGAAAACCAAAAGACATACAACTACATGGATGATGTCACCTGAGCCCATGTCCAATATCCACTATGGTATCTACCGTATCAAAAGTTGTGCGTTTTTGGCCTCAAATAAATTTTTTTTAAAAGGCAAGCTGGGGTTAGGCATAGGGATGTCTGTGGACTAGGACGGGGGACATGGTCTCCACCCCCACTCTGTCTCAAAATCCTGCCCTCCATCCTCGCCTCCATCCCCATACAGGGTTTTGATTCTAACCTCCATCCCCGTTTCATCTCCTCCATTCCCGGTCCAAACGAGGCGAGGCGGGGAAGAGCCCCGTTTTCCCCGGTCCACTGCCATCTCTAAAGAAGGATTGGGGACGGAGCGGGGCGGGGCGGGAGAAAGCTCAAGTCCATTCCCGCCTCCATCCCCACATGGGTTTTGATTTTAACCACCATCCCCATTTCGTGTCCTCCATTCCTGGACCAAACGGGGCAAGGCAGGGCAGGACCCCGTTTCACCCCGGTCCACTGCCATCCCTAGTTAGGCAAGACCCCCTACTAGTAATAGAAGGATACCATTGGGATTTGATCTTGCAACGTCCCAACGCAAGGTGACGTGCACTAACTGCTCCTACCAGACAAGCGGCCTCAAATATTCATTTTGGTGCTGATGTATCAGAGGTGCAGGTCCTATTAACCAAATGAAACTTTAAAGATGTGTTCTGCGTGGTTCAAATTTTAGAGATGGGCTTTTAAATCATGTCTTTTTTTGATAAAAAAAAATATAATTATTGAAAAATATTGCACATTGTGAGGTATAGATTTTTCAAAACTCATAAAAGCACCTACACCTAAACCATGTAGATCCATTTGTATTCGTTGAAAACAGCAATAAAGAAAAAACAATCATTTGTAAGCCATGCGGACCTAACCAAATCTGAATCCTTGGGTCCCTATCTAAGATCATCTTTGAGATGTATTGCACGTGAGTTGTTAAGCTTATTAATTTTTTTGACGACGAGGAACCCTTGCCGAAAACCCCGGGTGGGGCTCCACGACCACTCTGCCTTACGTGGCCCATCTCTGGAAGCTACGAACACACCCGTACGCCAACGAAGTTTGATCTGTGGTCTTCAACTCAACACCTTCACAACCCCGTGCTGGCCACGCAGGCGACACATGGCTTCCCACTAAGCAAGATATTGTATGATCACTAATTATCTTACGCTTCTCACTAAGCAAGATATTGTACGATCGCTTATTATCGTGCAAAATCTGTGTAGTCTTGCAAATCAGTGCGTGAAGGCTGATGAATTGGGAAAATGGGTTTGACCACATAAAAGACAATTCTGATTACCTTCAACCAGTACGAAGGATGATGCCTTCCATTATAAACAAAAACAAAAACAAAAACATAGCTTAACTTTTGGCTTATTGACAAACACATGTCTATTTTTTGAGGTATTAAAAATACATGAAATGTTATTTAGCGATGGAAATTTATCACAGAAATAATCTCTCACAACGTTGCAATGGATTAGCGAGAGAAAGCTATCCATCCCTAAAATTTGAATTAGTTGCGGAATTTGCGACAAATTTTTTTTGTCGTCAATGCTGTCGCTAATTTTTTTAAATTGATTTGGCGAACTAATAAGATGCCTAATGAGTGGAGGAAGAATACTTTGGTGCCTTTATATAAGAATAAGGGTGATATACAAGATTGCACAAACTATCGTGGTATAAAACTCATGAGTCATACTATGAAACTTTGGGAGAGGGTGATTGAGTCTAGGTTGATGAAGGTTGTCATGATAACAGAGAATCAATTTGGTTTTATGCATGGAAGATCAACTACGGAAGCTATACATCTTCTTAGACAACTTATTGAAAGATATAGAGAGAGGAACAAAGATTTGCATATGGTTTTTATTGATTTAGAGAAGGCATACGATAGAGTACCTAGGGATGTTCTCTGGTGGACAATGATGAAGAAAGGTGTTTCTCTCAAGTACATTAGTATAATTAAAGATATGTATGAAGGAGTAGTAACCAATGTCCGCACTTGTGGAGGGGTGACAACCACTTTTCCGATAACAGTTGGGTTACATCAAGGATCTTTTTTAAGCCCTTTCCTATTTGCGATAGTGATGGATGAACTTACGAGATCAATTCAAGAAAATGTACCATGGTGTATGTTGTTTGCTGATGATATTGTTTTGATTGATGAGTCTAGAGCTGGGGTTAATGATAAGTTAGAATTATGGAGACAGACATTGGAAGCTAGAGGTTTTAAGTTGAGTAAGAGTAAGACTGAATATATGGAATGTCGGTTTAGTAAGCAACGAAGTAGTGATGGGAGTGTAGTGAAGCTTGGTGAGCAAGAAATACCGGTGAATGATTATTTCAAATATTTGGGATCCATCATTCAAAAGTATGGAGAAATTGATGAAGATGTAAATCATAGGATAAAGGTTGGGTGGATGAAATGGAAAAGTGCAACTGGAGTGCTGTGCGATCGTAAAATGCCATTGCGGTTGAAGGGAAAGTTTTATAGGACGACTATTAGACCCGCTTTACTATATGGTATAGAATGTTGGGCTGCCAAGAGACATCATATTAAAAAAATGAGTGTAGCTGAGATGCAGATGCTTAGATGGATGTGTGGAAATACAATAAAAGATAAGATTCAGAACGAGGAGATACATAAGAAGGTAGGTGTTGCACCCATTGAAAATAAGATGCGAGAGAATCGTTTACGGTGGTTTGGACATATTCGGCGAATGCCTAATGATGCTCCAGTTGGAAGGTTGGAGAAATGGGAAAATATATTAGTTAAAAGAGGTCGGGGTAGGCCTAGGAAGACTTGGATGGAGATGATAGGAAAGGATATGAATGCTTTGAACCTCACCGAGGACATGGCATTGGATAGAAATGATTGGAGGAAAAGGATTCATGTGGAAGACCCAAAATGAATTTCTTTTTTGGTTCATATCGTTGACCCCAATTGTTTTGGGATGAAGGCGTAGTTGTTGTTGTTGTTGTTGTTGTTGTAATGCTGTCTTTAATTTGCGTCGGATTAGCGACGGACAAATTTTGTCTCACACTCTATCGCAACTTCACGATGGATGAGCAACACCATTTTTTCATCGCTACTCCATCACAAATTTACGATAACATTTGCGACGAACTTTTTTCATTGCTAATCTGTTACTAAATAACCCATAAAACCCTAATATGAGCCTTTTTTTTCTCTTTCTGTTTTATTCTGTCATCCGTCACCCATCATTTGCCGCCCGTCGCCCGCCACCCATTGGCCGTCACCAGTCACCCGCCGCTCTCTCCTTCACCTCCTCCTTCTTCCCTCACTCCATCTCTCGCCACCATGTATCGTCGCCGTCGACCCCCGAGCACCAACACCGTTGTGTGCCATGTGCGGATGACCCGACGACCCCCAAACAACCCGATTCGTTGAGAGCACCGACCCCCAACTGGGCTCTCACCCTCTCCAACGCCGTGTGCTGACATCGCCGACCCCCAAGCACCGACGTCGTCGTGTGCCACCGTTGCTGACCCCCAAGCACCAATGCCACCGTGTGCCGTGTGCCGACGACCTCTAAACAACCTGATTCATTAACAATGCCTCATAGTGCGACAAAGTCTGAACACGACTGGGCACTCACCCTCTCCTACGCTCCCTTCCAGGGGACTTGGGTCCAGTTCGTTGGTGAAGACGCTTCTACAGACTACAACTCGGTAGGCGAAGCCTACCGATTCTCAACTTGAGCTATTCTCGGTTTGCTCGTTGTTAATAGGGGAATCATTGTAAGTTTCTTTTCCTCCGCTTATTGATATGCTTAAACTCAGCGAGTGGCCTCACCTGACCTGGGGTCGCTAAGCTGAGACGAGTAATCGCCTTTAGAGTTCCAACAAACTTCTGACACTTCATGCGAGTTGCGGCAATCCACAGCACACAGAGTGCACAACTATGGTAATCCCCCGCTTGCCTCACCGCATCGTGCTGTGAGCCAATATTTCAGCCGACGACATACCGATAAAAAAAGCACCGCAAGCCAATCCTTCGTTTATACATTTGTGCTTTGCAGGTACGTAGCTGAGCTAATTACACGATGCTTAGTGCTAAGCATCGCATGCGGCTAAGAATGCTAATGCAAAAAAAAAAAATGCAAAGACAAAAGCACGCAAATCGGGTAAATACCCGTGGTGAATAAGTGTTGCAGATGCATCATAGGTTATGTAATTTCTTAAATGCAACACTTTTCTGTTCACACAACCACTTAATTGTGGATATTTAGGACTCCTTTGATGGAGTTCGGAGATCATGCAGAGCATGATTTTAATGTATGAAAATAGAAGCACTCTTATTTTTGGAGTTCGAATTTCATGTTAGTCATGGTAGTACTTAGCGGGATATTAGAGTGTGTTTGCTGCAGGTACATGTTTGACATTGTTTTGATATGAATAATTTAAATGTGTTGCAATGTTTAATGTGACTGTATTCATGCTTGCATGAAGTTATTTTCAATTTGATTATGCCTTTCATGTAAAATTGTATCATGAAAACATGCTTTAAATGAATGTATCGTGTTGATGAATATGATTTCATCATTCTAAATATCCTTGTGATGAGTGTAAATATGATGTGATGGTTTTGCACATGAAAATATTAAGTTATCAACCTTTGTATCATAATTCTTGTGATTGAATGACATCACACACGCACACACACACACACACACACACACACACACACACATATATATATATATATATATATATATATATATATATATATATATATATATATATATATATATATATATATATATGATTGTGTGTGTGATATATATATCAAATCATTAAATCCATCATCAATGCATAATAAATTAGATATTTTTTTCATTATAACATTCTTATGATTCTCTTTTAATTCATTAGGATAATATCTGTAACATCATAAGACAAAATGACTACAAATTGTGAATGAATGTATCGTAGGATAGTTGACAATGAGGTATCGCTTGAATATATGGATGGTGTTGACAGTTTTGTTGAATTTGCAACGGCAAGTGTCAGTACAATGGATCTCACTGGTCAGATCAGGTGCCTATGCACGATGTGTACGAACAATCGATTTGTAGAACCTCATGGTGTTAGACATCACCAATACATGAAGGGTTTTGTGAGTGATTATCAGAATTGGATGCTTCATGGTGAAGAATTGTGTAACAATTTTGATGCACGGGTGGATGTGGTGCACAATAATTCATATGTGGATTTGATATGTGATGTCGTAAACTAGAACTGGGTTTTGCTATGGGTCCTAGTGATGTACCAACTTGGGTAGAGAAAGAAGCAACAAACGACACAGTTAGTAGATTTTATGACTTACTTAGAGATGCTGATGAGCCACTTTGGAATGGTTGCAAGAGTTACACTAGGTTGTCTGCAGTTCTTCAACTACTGAATTTGAAGTCTGAGTATAATTTGAGTCAATCATGTTTTGACCGTCTGTGCTTTATTTTGAAGTGTATGTTGCCCAAAGATGCGAAATTGCCATAAAATTTTTATCGTGCGAAGGTCATGGTCAACGCTCTAGGTATGGGGTATCAAAAGATAGATGCTTGTCCAAATCACTTATATTTCAAAGATCAATAAAATGGCAGATCATGTCCGTCATGTGGGCATCCACGATTCAAGCCAGAGACAAGAGGCAATGGCAGCACAAGGTCAAAAGAAATGTCATAAAGTCGCTCCACTACTTCCCTCTCACCTCTAGATTGCAACGATTGTATATGTCTCCGAGGACAACTGAACACATGAGATGCTATACAAATAAAGTTTGACATGATGAAGACAAAATCACGTATCCTGTTGACGCGGAAGCTTAAAAGCACTTTGATTGTACTCATCAGACCTTCACAATGAAAGTAAAAAATGTTAGGCTTGGTTTATATACAGATGAATTTAATCCATTTGGGGGTAGATCAACTCCATACTCATGTTGGCCAATATTTATCACCCCATAAAATCTTCCTCTAAGCTTGTGTATGAAGCGTCAAATCTTTTCTTATCTCTATTGATCCCTGGTCCGACCTCTCCAGGCCAAAATCTTGATGTATATTTAAGGTCATTGATTGATGAACTGAAAATACTGTGGGATGAGGGTGTTCTCACATACAATGCCCACAAAAAATAAAATTCAATATGAAGGCTGCTGTTCTATGGACAATCAATGACTTTTCTATATATAGTATGTTATCTGGTTGGAGCACACATGGGAGGTTGGCATGTTCGTACTGCATGGAAGATACAAAATCTTTTATATTGATGCATGAAAGGAAGCCGTGCTGATTTGATTATCACCGTCGATTTTTACCCAACGACAATTTGTTCCGACGACAAAGGAATGTGTTCCGAATAGGCACAACTGAAATGGAAAGTCCACCTATACGGTTGTCTGATATAGAGATTTTAAGACGATTGTGATACTTTCCATATGGACTGAAAGATGCCCGTAGTCCGACACCCTTCCTTGGATTTGGGAAAGATCACAATTGAACAAAGAAATCTATATTTTGGTAACTACCTTATTGACTGACCTTATCGATATAACATAATTTGAATATGATACTTGTAGAAAAAAATACGTTTGATAATGTGTTCAATACGAAGTGAAAGAGGAGGAAGAAGAAGAATACGAAAGTCAAACAAGTGATGATGAAACATACTCGAGCTAGTGAAATATATCTTGTAATACATACCATATCACTTTCTCATATGCTCTTATGTTTGTATTTCGAAGTCCATGCTATTCATGGTTGTAGTTAGCAGGATATTGGAGTGTATTTGCTACATGTACATGTTTGACATTGTTTTGATATGAATGATTTGAATGTATTACAATGTTTGATGTGACTGTATACATGCTTGTATGAAGTTATTTTCGATTTGATTATGTATCCATGAAGATATAAAGTTGTGTAACTGATCCAAATAAAATTTTTATTTGTTAGAATATGGTTCATGGAGGTCATAGTGGTCGAGCACCCAATGGTAGCCAGTCTCAGCCTTCATCATCACAGGCTGCTTCGATAGATATATCATTTAACTAATTGTATACTTGATTAGTTTAAATGTGCATTGTGTGAATTTCTAACTCATTTTTCTATAGATGATGTTTCACCTGCACATGACCCACCTACACCAGTTATTCATACATGTCAAGAGACAACGCCAGATGCAGATTCTTCTCAGTCTGACACACGATGACTCATTCAAATAGTATATATCGATAGGCGACCATAAGTATTTCATTTTTACCCATCTAATAATTATCTTATAAATAGTGTATATCGATAGTTGATTGTTAATATATACCAATTCATGTGCAGCGCGAGGTTCGAGCCATAAGAAGTAATACGAGAAATTAAGCAGTCACTAGTTTAGCATCTTTTAGGGCCGGCCGCTCAATGAAAAGAGTACGCGAAGGAGGTGTTGGACAGATTGTGGTCCTCATTCATGGTACATAATCGTTTATCATAGCTAATGTGTTTCATATTTAATTTTTTGTTATAATCATGTGTACTAACTTTTTAAAATTATTTGTAGGCTTTGAATTGCTTCACAACTGCGAATGAGGAGCAGGACGTGAGGCTGGTGTGACAGAAGGTGGCTGCCAGTCGATTTACAGATATGCTGCACAATATGAAGAGTGCAACAATAAATACATCTGGTGGGATAGATGATCCACTGTAGTGGAAGGGCCATGACCCTCCTACTATGAGGTCAGATTATTGGGATGCAATGTGCGATAAGTGGGCAGACCAAGAATTTTGAAATCGCTCAGCAAAGGCTGCACAAAATTGAGCGAAAATACCCGTTGCTCATATACACACAGGTGGATCTAGGACTTTTGGGAGCCACCTGAAGAAAATGGTAACTCATCAATATATATTGTCAAATTTATAAGTATTGTTGCATACTTTTTAATTGATTTTTTTATCATTTAACCTCTCAGGAAACAGAAAAAGAAGGCATTGTGCTTTACAAGGATGTGTTTGTTAAAACACATAAATGTAAGAGCACTGAAGAGTTCATATCAAAGAAGACGAGAGCGACAACAGTATATATTTATTGTATTAATAAACGTTGTAATAGACAAGTTACCATGAATATTGTAATTCTTAATTATTAATCCATATTGTAATCATTACTTTGTAAAAGTCATATGAGCAGCAGATGATAGAGCGATATGACGATGACTCCACTCAGCATCTGCCTTTTGATCCTGCAACATGGGTGACTGCAACCGATGAGCCAAAAAAGGGTTGTGTGTTCGAGTTTGAGAGTAATATGAACACCACACCAGTCGTTGCCTTCTCCAGCCAAGGCTCTCAGAGTTCTCAACGTCTGATTGACATTGCTAAATATTGGGATGATGTCTTCCAGCTTGTTAAGAAGACAGTGCATGACTATTTACATGAAGTCATTTCTGACATTGTCCGTAATGAGTTGTGAACCTTTTTTTGGGACAAGAGAACTTCGTCTGTAGGTTCCTGTCAGGTATGAAAGTTTCATGTCGTTAGATTTCAAGCTAGTATATACATAATTTCATCATATATGAGCATGATTTCATCATTATGAAAGTTTTTTGACTACCTTATAACACATATATGCATGATTGAATCACTATGAAAGTTTTTTGACAACCTTAGAACACATATTAGCATGATTTCATCATTACGAAAGTTTTTTGACTGCCTTAGAACACATATATGCATGCTTGAATCACTATGAAAGTTTTTTGACAATCTTAGAACACACATATGCATGAACTCATCACTATAAAAGTTTTTTGACAACCTTAAAACACGTATATTTATGATTTTATAACTATGAATTTTTTGACTGCCTTATAACACATATATGCATGATTGAATCACTATGAGAGTTTTTTGACAACATTAGAACACATATAAGCATGATTTCATCACTATGAAAGTTTTTTGACTCTCTTATAACACATATATGCATGATTGAATCACTATGAAAGTTTTTTGATAACCTTAGAACACATATATGCATGATAAAATCACTATGAGAGTTTTTTGACAACATTAGAACACATATAAGCATGATTTCATCACTATGAAAGTTTTTTGACTGCCTTATAGCACATTTATGCATATTTCATCACTATGAGAGTTTTTTGACAACATTTAAACATATATAAGCATGATTTCATCACTATGAAAGTTTTTTTACTGCCTTATAACACATATATGCATGATTAAATCACTATGAAATATTTTTGTCAACCTTAGAACACATATATAAGCATGATTTCATCACTATAAAAGTTTTTTGACAACCTTAGAACACATATATAAGCATGATTTCATCACTATAAAATTGTTTGACTTCCTTATAATACATATATGCATGATTGAATCACTATGAAAGTTTTTTGGCAACCTTAGAATACAAATCTGCATGATTGAATCACTATGACTTTTTTTTATTGCTTTATAACACATATATGCATGATTGTGATACAGAACACATTTATTTGACAACCTTATAAACCATATATGCATACTTGAATCACTATGACATTTTTTTGTTAACCTTAGACCACATATCTGCATGATTGAATCACTATGATTTTTTTTGTCAGCCTTAGAACACATCTGAATTCTGTTAATGTCCTTCTCTTTATTGCTAGCTAGTTTATGTGTAATTCATTCATGTTACTTTGATTGACTTAGATTAGGCGCATTGTATATAATTTATTTCATTATATTTTGTTTATCAACACTAACCTTTCGGTTCTCTTGTAAGATGCTGGAGATAATCAGCGTAGAGGAGCTGATGGAGGCTTGGATGAAGGGGGAGATCATGACGATGAAGAGAATGATGCTTAAAATCTTGGCGATGATTAGATTCATGTGTTGAATTTGTTGCACCTTCTTGTTGTTTCAAACAAAACTCTTTGTATATGTTCACTTGTAAATAATTAGAACTTGACGAGGATTATAGTGAATCAATAAATTTTTTCACCTTGTATCTTGTGTTAAATTTGTTTCACCTTCTTTGTATATGTATTTTTTATGTGTACTTTGTTTTGTATACACATGATATATAAATTGTATAACGAGAATTTTTTTCTCGATATTTATGTTTCGAATTTTTTTGCGACAGATAATATCCATCGCTAATTAGTATCGGCCTTCAATCTTATGACGGATATTTATCCATCGCAAAACTAAATCGGCCGATGTTTTGCGACGGATTGTAATCTATTGCAATTCTGTCACTACAATAACGACGGAATTAGTGACAAATGTGTATCTGTCGCAAAACCAAATCTCTACGGATTAACGACGACCTCACGATGAATCATGGCATTCGCTAATCTGTCGCAAATTAGCGATGAAAGTAGCGACAAATATATTTCGTTGCTAATTAGCGACTAGGAAATTGTGATGAAAGTTATCCATCGCTAAATTGTTCAGCGACGGATTTGCGATGGATTACGACCATCGCTAATCCACAGATTTCTTGTAGTGCTAGTTAACAAAGCAATTATCAAAAGTTATCGGTAACATTTCAAAAGTTAGGAATGCTTTTGTAATTTTTTTCTCTAAAAAAAAAAGTGGATGACGCCTTTTTCATTTCATCAAATAATTCTGGTGTTATGTTTCCTTTGAATTCGGCACAACACTTGTCACACCTCCACTAAAACCACCAATTGAACCATGGTTCTCGTAAACAAGTTGATGTTCTGATGGAGCTGGGAAACAGTCTGAGTGCTCGTTGATGTGCTTGTAAATAGGGATGGCAGTGGACCGTGGCAGGTGTAGGGGATAAGGTCTCCATCCCCATCTCATCTCAAAATAGTGACCTCCATCTCCATGATGGGAGGAACTTTGGACTTTCACTTCGATAAGTTAATTACATCACTGTTAGCAGCATTGAATTGCTCCTACCACGTAAGGGATCCTGTACCCATGACTCAAAATTTCCTTGCCAACCCTTCTGAAACAGATTGCTCAAAGCCCACAAAAAGATTATTGCTAACTATCGAAAGTAACAAACAAAAATATTATGATAACGACATTCCTTAGGTGATATGGTCATGACACTCATGAGCTAAGCCTTAGCTAAACCTTAAAAATCTTAATTGAATAATGACTTTCAAATTTGTCTTTAATATATATATATATATATATATATATATATATATATATATATATATATATATATATATATAGAGAGAGAGAGAGAGAGAGAGAGAGAGAGAGAGAGAGAGAGAGGTAGTGACTCCGACCAAGTACCACTAACTCTTGCTGAAAGCCATTCAGTACTCTCTCTCGATTAAACCTACACATAATTTGACTACTTGGTAGAACAGGTGGAATCTATATGAACCCTGACACTCATGGGGTTGAATCTTAGCCACAAATATTTTCTCTTGCCCAATAAGCACTTGTAGACCTCACGGAAACAGACCGCCAATTATTGTAACAACTGGGCTTAATCAGAGTCCATTTGGTTGTTAAGAGAAGTGGGGAGCTTAATATAAACTTTTAAGTTTTGCAGATTCAACTTTGGTGTAAGTGGGCGGGGAGTTGCAGGGGTCGTGGTGCCCCCTCCTCGTAAGGGGGAGGTTCAAGAGCATTAGGCCACGATGCAAATTTTTTTAGAAGGTAATTATGTAATTTTACCCTAAACTCATTGTTGAACTTGGCTCAGCTGGTGGTTGTGGAGGTCATGAAGTTGGCAAAAAGAGATGTAAGGGTACACAATATGATGGATGTTGAGTGCCGGTATGCAGCTGAGTAGTGCAGCAATTAGAAATGTGCTAACTAATTCCATTAGCACCGATTCCATGCACAACTAAAAAACAAATATCGAACAATACAAAACATGACCACAATTTTAACAGCATATTCGGGTTTGAACTTCTGACTTGAGATGATAAGGTGAAGCCATTAAGGTCTTAAATGGCCAAGGATTTGAACCAGGGTACATGAAAGTCTATAGGCAACAATCTTTTAGAGCCATTTTTCATGATAGTCCTAGTGGCAATAATGCACGAAAGCAATCCAACACAGTAAGTTTTGAAATACTTTCATTTATTATCAAAGTTTTTATATATTTGTGTTTATTAAATTGTTACATTTACGTGATATTCCATAAATTTTCAAATTTCATAAGATTTTCAAGCTTCTAAAAAAAATTTAAAATAACGAAATCAATCATGAAGAACGCCAAAGTTCAATAGAGGCAATTGGGTGACAGTGAGGTGGACGATCACTCAGATGATGTCTCAAAAGACTCAGAAGACACAAAAGAGGCATCTATTATCAAGAAAAAATGTTGATCAATTTCAATAACTATGTTTTTGTTAGGTATGTGCTTACATTTTGTTGTTATAGGTAATTTTTCGCTATTCATCTTCCCATACATGTAAAAAATAGTCTTCATTTTTTTTTTTTTGCATAGAACTGAGTTTTACTATTCTTTGAACAGTTCCACATGTTCCAATTATCTCTATACATGTTACATGTAGTTTTCTTTACATAGAACAGAGTTTCACAATTTGGTGTACAATTCCGCAGGTTACAGTTCTATCTACGAACAAAGTTTCATTTTTCTACTTTAAGGTGAAACCCGTATCGCTTAAAAGTAGAGTTTCACTGATTTGTGATAGCAAAAACCATTTTGATATTTCACTGCCATAAGGGTGTTTTATATCATCATCATGACTTTAAATCATGACTTTCGCTATTTAGATCCCTAGGTGAGTTACACTATTATTTGGACTTTAGTAAGAAAGAAATTTTGTGAAAGTGTGGTGAGGGCAAAAGCCATTTTTTTAATGTTCCAAAGGGATCGTAAAATCATCAGAAATACCCTCATGTTCAGCAAAAATCGAGCAGGTGAGTATTCGGATAATATTGGGATATCTTGTGGTTATGCTGTGAAATAGCACTATTCTGAGGGTGGTAGTATGATCATTTTCCATTGAAAATAATAAAATTTAGACCCTATGCCTACTAAACCAAGCTAGAACTGAATCATTTACAAAATAAATAATTGTTTCAAACTTGTAAGCAAAAGACACTAAACCTCGCAAGCCAAACACTTCAACCATCTTCACTGTTACATAATATATATATTATTAATTAACGAGCCTATACGAGCAGAATATTGGTTGTTATTTAATGCTTGATCTTGCCAAGCCTATTCCATTAGTTCGGACGAGCTCTTTATTAGCATAACATGAGCCAAGCCGTGAGCAGCTCATCTCGTTTCCTAGCCCTAAGTAGGCCCGTGCTGTTTGCTTAACCAAAGTTGAAGTTTGAGAGGTATGTAAAAGAGTAAAAAGCATTTAGTTAGTATTAAAGTTTGGCCTTGTGATACTTGATAGACTCATTGCATTCACATCAAGAATAGCTCAGTGGCTTGCACATATTTTCATCTACGGTGGCCCATAGAAACAGATCAACAATAGTAGCTTTACCTTGGATACCAAAGTGGATGATTGACTCGATCCATTCTTAGAATAATGGAAGGAAATTTTTTTATAACACCTATTTCTTATTCTTATTAATCTAGGCTCTTGAACCAAAAGGGACTTGATGACTTTTTGAAGGTTGTGGTCAAAGAATAAAGTTTTCAAATAAAAAAAGAGAAAGTAAATGATCTTGAAAAGGAGAGAGAAAAAGGTCTAAAGGCCTTTGGATCAATGCCACAAATCTAGTTCTCGAGAAATCTTTAAATTCTGGAAAAATCTCTTGACAAAATCTCCAGAGAATATTTGCATGTATAAAAATACAAAATATATGTTTTAAATAATATAATAGACATTAGAAAACTGCTTTATTGCATTAATATTATGTTTAAAAACATGATACTTCCATATTCCCAAAACAGGTGATATTTGGAAAAGTATTGCATTTTTTTTTTAATTTCGATGACATTAATTAGTTTTGCAAGGGCTTGATTGCTGGATGGCAACCAGGTTGCCTTGAACAACCTTCCTTTCAAGACTAATTAGAACTGATCCATTCAGTAATAATACACTATTTTTATTGAATTCCTGATAGGTTCACATCTCATAGCTCCATGGACCCACTATTAGAAAGATAATTAGTATCAATTAATGAACATTGTGCTTCATTTATGATAATGCCAAACTCATTCATGCTTGAATGTGTATGTCAAAAAAGAAAAAAGAAAAATTGACTGGGCCCCAAAGGAGCATACTCAAGAAGCATACATAGACTCAAAGGAGAACCATGCATGACTAGCAGGTATGTGTCTACATCACCCAAGCCAACAATCTGATAGGATATAATAGCAGCTGAATGCTACAATCCACCTTTTTTCTTTATTTGCTCGTGATAAATTCATATGACACTGTCGAGTATGATATATAGAATATATGTCAAAGATGGAGCGCTGGAGTATTTCAAATTAATGATTACTCATGTCATAAAGGCCTAAGTCGAACATTAAATTATTTAACATCTAGAGGATCTTTATATATGCCCCAAGGGGGGTTGGCGGCGGAGCGAGAAGTTTTTTGTTGGGTGGGCAGACTTCGGGTGGTGATGATCGACCTCTATCGGTGGTGCAATGGCTCCAAGCCTCCGTGGTGGTGAAGATCATAGATCGAGATCGAAAGCCTGTTTCGGTAGTTGAGCCACCTCCTTCTCGGTGGTGATCCAGCAGCAAGCCGAAGATCTTCCAACTGAGGTGCCTCCTCAGCTCCCTCTCGGAGGGGACGGTCCTCGCCACAGCATGAGGCAGAGCAACTCCCTCGGCTGGCTCCATCCCATGTCCATCGTCTTCTGCGTCTCGGTGCCATAGGGTAATCTGTATTGCAGGGAGGCTTGATCTCCACTCCTGCACCACCCTGCTCTGATCTTCTTCGACAAGCATTCGCAAGGAAAGAATGCAACCACCAAATCATGCGGAATGAAGAAGAAGACCCGAGTCGTATCATATTTCGACTCGGTTTCTAATTCTGGGGTGGGCGACCGCCCACCCATGCCCACCTCTGGCTCCACCACTGGGTTGGGGGCTTCAAGGTTCGATTTCTATGGGTGTTGTCTGACAGGCTGAGACAACACAACCAGGTCTTAGTGCCAGGTGCGGCTTCTTCAGGTTATAAATCTAAAAAAAAAATCCCTTATATATATAAAAAAGTTGTACAATCAAACCTATTATGGATTCAATAGATGTCCAAAGAAGTAAAATCAATTATCAATGGATATGTAAAAAACATGTCCGATTACTCCTCTTCCTAATCCCAAATAGTATCTTTTGGAAACCTCGTGAGATTTTCCTTGCTGATAAAATACCCAAAATGCTGCCTGAATCCAAATAGCACATGAATCGCTTGGCTAGAAATGGAATTCAAGTATGAAGCTCAAAGCAATCACCCTAATTTCTTTTTTTTAGGTAATATAAACAAAAACCATAAAAAAAATTTTAGGGCTTCAAACCTCCTGAGATTATCCAAAAAATACCCCATAAACCACAACCAAGCCAAGTCAAAACCTTGTGAGATTATCCAAAAAATACCCCATGAACCACAACAAAGCCAAGTCAAAGATCAAGAACCAAATGCATTCATACACGTCAAAGCACACATACATGCAAGAGTGCACACAGACACACATAAATACACACATAGACACAAGACAAAAGAATGGAGACGGGAACACAATGGAGAAAAAAAGATGCATCATGTATTCTGCATCTCTACCATAAAAATTGTTCACCATATAGATCAGTAGGTGCACTGGCCACCATCTTTTGCAGTTGGCTCAATGGGAGAGTTCTTGAAGATCTGAGTCCCAAACACCCAATAGCCCACACCATGTCCCACAACAACCACGATGAGCACCCCCAAATTAAAGGACATGACTGCAAGCATCACACAATACACCAAGAGGACACGCACACCATAGACCACGGCCTGCACGAACCCATTTGCGAAGGGTGCGAACCCAGGCCGGTTGACCTTGTAGAAGGCTAGCCACTCCACCAGGACCGCGTCCAAGAAGGTGACGATCAATGAGAGAATGTATTGGCCGAGGCTGGTGCCTGGCCAGTCGGCGAACAGAACCCACACGTCCTTCCCCCAATACAAACTCATGGGTATGATCACCTTCTTCATGGTTTCTTTCATTGTGGTGTGGTTTCCCATGTTCATCCCTTCCATCTCTCTCTCTCTCTCTCTCAATGGCTGAGAGCCTGAGAATGTGAACTGCTCTCTTTTAGTTGCTGAGAATGTGAGGAACTCTCTTTCAATGGCTGAGAATACGAAGAGTTGGCTGGTCAAAATAGAATATGAAGAGTTAATTTATTCGACAGACCCTACCATTTATACACCTATATCATAGGGATTCGAACTTGCAACGTCCCAACACAAGGTGACGTGCACTAACTGCTCCTGAGTTGAAAAGCTGAAATAGTCAAAACGCACTTTGATAGCTAGAATCCACACAAAGTCAACTGCATCCAACTTTAAATTAGAATAAAGGAAAAAAGAAGAAACCTAGTGTTCTAGAAGGTTAGAACTTAGCATCCAACTTTAAATTAGAAAAAAGGAAAAAGAAGAAACCTACTGTTCTAGAAGGTTAGAACTTAGAAGCAGATCAAGATTAATTAATTACAGTGTCTTCAACAGATTGATCTAAATTAACTGTGACACCAACTTTGTCTTTTGGAAGCTATGTCAGTGCGGGCACGAACATGACACGCTTGATATGAGTCCACTTCTTAATTTTTTTGAAAATAAAAGACATGAGCACACAGGTTTTTCAAATTTTTATAATAAGTTAAAAATATTTTTTATTTTAGGATATAAAAATATGGTTATATTGGAATATTTTTAAACATTATTAAATCTATCAAAAACATTTCTGACATAGTTTGGAAGACTCACCATCCTCCCAAAAGTAAATCTAGAAAATGTCTTTATATGGATTAAAGGTATATGACAAATTTAATGAAGACAAACTGTAATTATAAATATTGATGATATTTTCAAAATTAATTGCAATATTCTTAAAGCCAATAGAATACCGAAAATGCAATATTTTCAAGGTATCATCTATGGTTAAGATATCTCAGTTATGTTGCAATATTAATTTCAATAACATTTTGAGTTTTTCATTATATTCTCATTATATTATACATATTTTTTCATATTTTTAAATAGTATATATGATAAACTTTTTTTCCAAAATTTTCTATATTCTAATCACAATATTTTCATGCACAAAGAAAAACCATAATTGGTTACAGTAGGTTAGTGAGGTATTTACCAAACCTGTAACGACCCTAACTCATACCCCTTAAAAATATGGATTTTTTTTAAACCATTACGAAAACCTTCCCAGAAACTCGGGGCCTTTATAGTTCCACTTCCAATTAGATAAAACAACCAACCATAATAGAGCTTATAGTTATCATCCATACCAAACCAAACCTTTATTGAAATAATAAGTGATAAGTCTCCAGACAATTGCATAAATGAAGAATTCAGAAACAAAAAATAAATAAAAGAAGAGCCATGTTGTCCAGTTGTGATCTGTCTAGCAAGTTTACATTCATGGATCTCTTTAAACATATGCCCCCTTGTGCAACTAATACATATGCAATATAAATCTAAAATTTCAGATTTTACACATGCTCACAAAATTTTCATGTAGTTGACATTACATTTGGACATTGGCCACGCATTAATAGTTAATCACAGGCATGTGAAAAATCTGTTCTAGTATGCACATGGCTGAAGCCTTCACAATGGCAAAAATCTTGAGATATGCAAAGATAACACAAAATACAAGATTTATTTTTATAGGCAATACATAGATTCAACACCCTTAATATTTTCTTTTTTTACTTTTTTTTAAAGAGATTTGCACCCAGCCGACCTAGTTGACTGGGGTTCCAAATCAGGCCCAGCTGACCTTAGTCAGTTGGGTCGGGTTTGGTCAACCCCGGGCCAGACTGCCTGTTTGTTCGGGATGGCCAAGTCAACCCAGTCGACCCTGTTGGCTGGGCCTGACGACCCATACACAGGTTCCTCTTTTATTATAATTTTTTTTTGGATCCATTAGCTAATCTACCAATTCTGGCGATGATGTTTTATCTCTTACATTAGCTAATCTACAGGTTAATGATTGTTGATCTATGAAAATGTAGAACCCCATCACAAAACACCCAGTATTTTAGCTTCCTCAGAGTGAGCTGTGAAGAGTACAACATAACATACTTGAAAACACTATGTCAACATTTAAAGCTATATCTTAATATGTTTTAGCTGCTAACTATAGGTATTTGACCATACTACACACTTCATACTTGTGTTATGTCATACTCCAAGATGAAGATGCTTTGTTCTTGGGCCATCTTGTCTGTGCCACAAGGTCTACCATGTATAATGAACCAAAATAACTTTTTAAAACAATATTCAAAGATTAGCATAGCACTAGAACTACATTACTAGGCAAATCTTGAAGCTCTTGAAGAATATTTTGTCAAACAAAAGATACCAAGAAGTTAAAGTCGCAAAGAAACACTATTTCCAAATTTTATACCATTTCCAATCTTTTCCACCTAGTTTGTCTCATCTCCTTAAAATGCATTATATGACTGAAATGAATGTATCCAGGTGATGACTTGTTAATTGGATCCATTAACTATTGCATGAGAAACACATTTGTGCTCTTTTTCTCACTCGAGATCAAAAGGGGAACTTGTATCTTAAAATTGATGCGGGGGCGAGCATGATCTGTTGTGCTAGCTGCGAAAAAGGTAAATAGTTAGCAATTTGTAAGGAAACGAGGAGGGTGGGGTGGACTCGTCTGTGAGCCCGACCCAACCTGGCATTCATTAAGAGAGGCAGAGACATGAAATGATGGAGGCAGGGAGCCCAGTTCCCTGTCTGTTTGAACAACAACAGGGGCCACCAAACAAACTATAACTGATTTAATAAGCCCCTCGCAGATACACAGTCTGGATTAGTTCATACTATCACAATGTCACATGCATGGCTTAAGCAAACAACTACTGGCCGGATCAACCAGGAGGCACCCCTTGCAAACGTCACAGTACTGGCACAAAGGCCAAGCCATTATGAAACGCCATCCGCCGATATATACATTGAAAATATCAGTGTAGGAAGGAGAGTTGTTTTGATTCCCAATCCTGAGCCAACACATACTGGACATCTGAGAGCCCACGTAGCGACAAGGGAACCAACGACAATAGTGGCCTGCCAAAATCGCAAGACCAAGCCCTCTGACAAGAATGCACAAGGAACCTTGCAGTTGGGCTGGTAGCAACAAGTAGGGACCCGATTCAAATGCGACAAAAGGGAGAAAGCAAACACAAAGACTCAAAAAGCACTAGTCGTGCATACAAACATGTGCACGATGGTCATGCGGAGAAGCCAAGCACCTTGTGGTAAGCTAGCATAGCTCATAGCCACGATGATGCTGGGCATCAGAGCCAACACTACTCATGCCCAAAGCATGAGCAGCATGCCCAAAGCATGAGCAACATGCCCAAAGCTCTACCCACTAGCTCGCACAGCAGCCGAACGAGTGAGCAAGCAAGCTAGGGGCAACAGACACGCCAAAAGCGAGAGAGAGGGGGAGCAAAGAGGGGCTCAACCCTTTCCAGGTGCGCCTCCTTTCTCCTCTGTCTTTTTTGCCCTCTCCCTCTGTGTTATTGAAGGGCCGACAGGAGGCTGATAGCCCCTATCGTGCCCTCCCTCACGGTTTGCCTGCCTGAGGGTCAACAGGTGGCCGACGACCCCTGCCACCTTTGCCCCCTTCTCTGGGACTTGTTAGGGGGTCGACAGGTGGCTGGTGCCCCCTGTCGCCCTTTTTCCCTCTCTGTTCTAGCCAACAGGCAGGGGCGATGCTCCTGCCTGATCCCCTTTTTGGTGAGACCAAAGGGGGATCAACTTGTCTGGTAGGAGCAACTAATGCATGTCACCTTGTGTTGGGACGTTGCAAGTTCAATTCCCAATGGTATAGGGGTCTACCTAACCCCAGCTTGCCTTTCAAAAAACAAAAATATAACTGGACTGTCACTAGACTGCATGAAGATACTGAATGATTCTCTTATAATTTTTTTTTTCGAAATTGAAGAAAGATAAACAACTGAAGTATCCCACGTGCATGATTTTGGTTTGTAAATTCTAATTCAAGTGGGATTATTGCTGGTCACAGTTTTGAGCATCAACATGGTTATGTTTCTTATCAAATTGGAAAAGGGAAGAAGGAAGATATATGTGAAAAAAAATTGGTTGTTTGTGATAATGTGTTGCTTGTAGTGTATGCAACATTTTCACAACTGTATGCACTACAAAGCTATTCTAGAGAACATGATTATGCTAGTTCTTGATTTTGATTAGCTGATATTAATTTATTTGAATGACCAAAACATCTTTGCTCTCCTCTCTTTTAACCTTTTTCTCTTCGGTGACTTTCTCCTCTCTATGTTCGGCAGACACTCCGACGACCTCCGCTTGAGCCGGTCCCCGCCGTCGGCATCCCTCCAAAGCATCAGTTTAAAGGTACGGGTCTTCTTTTGATCTAGGTGAGAAATCGAGTATGAGTGGGTTTCCATGCTTGATTTAGATGGAAATTCGGTAAGAAGGAGGGTGTTCTATGCAATGATGCAGTATTAAACAAAATAACTGATTATGTATAGTTTTGACTAAGTTTAATGTTCCCTAGTTATATAGAGAAGTAGAGAAACATCAGAAATCAGAAAAAGAAATTAACGAATTAACTATAATCTTACTTAGATTGAAAACTTTTGCTCATAATAAGTTGTGCATATTAATTTCAAAAATGTGTTGGGTGCATGTATTTTGGTTTTCAAGACATGTCAAGATTTGAAATTATTGATATGCTTTGACTTGATGTGACGTGCTTAAGCATCATACTATATGAAGTTTGGTTTGATAGTTAGTAAAATACCCATGCGGAAATGGACTTACGCTTTTTCCCTCTTTGTCTTCGATCCGTGCAAAATAAACTAAGATTTAGAATGTGTTCTATGCAACATACAACTATGATTTCAACTATGTGGTTAAGCATCATACCCATGCGGAGAGGGACTTGCATTTTTTTCCTCTTCGTCTTCAATCCCCGTTAGTAAAATAACTAAAATACCTTTAGAGACGACGATAGGCTGTAGAGAAATGGGCCCCCGCCCTGCCTCATCCCGTTTGGATCAGAGATGAAGATTAAAATCAAAACCTGAATGAAGACGAATTTTTGAGACAGGACCGGGGTGGAGACCTTGTCCCCCGCCTCCATCACGGCCTAACACCCAGCCTTAAGTGCCCCAACCATGACAAAGCAATGACAGTCCCCTGGCGGAATTCGATCCAGCATCTTCAGCTTGGTGCAGGACCCGGCTGACCACATGGGTGACCACCTCCATGGTCTTCAGCCTTAATTGATTGCCAACTTTAACAAGTGATCAACCTTAGGAAGGAGGTTAACTAATTCACATGATTAGTATTATTTAATAATTTGCAATATACAAACGCCAAGATGGAAAAAAGAAAAGGGGTGCCGTAATTGTTGTACTACTTAAGGATGTACTACACCAAGATCAATGTGGGCGTGGCACCCACAAGATGCTTTTTGACTTTAAAATTTAAAAGCAAAAAACGTGAACCCAGACACGCATGCATATACATATACACACACAAGCTTGGCGTACCCACACTCGCAATATATATATATATATATATATATATATATATATATATATATATATATATATATATATATATATATATATATATATATATATATATATATATATATTATTTTTTTGGGGATGTCAAACAGGTTGGACTCAGGTTAAATTTAGGCATTACCGAACCCAACTTATCCGGTCTTGCCTAATCAGATTCGGATTCGATGTTGGATGGAAAAAATTCAAACCCGAACCGGATCTGTCTAACTTAAAACCTGACATTTAGACTTTATTGAGTTTGGATTTTAGTCAAATTTGGATTGGGTTTCAATCAAAACTCTATACCAAACCGGAGTTCTATTTGTAATCGGATCTAGATTTAGCTACCAAATCCGACTAATCAGATTTGGTTTGGGATTGAATGTCGGGTTACATCCGACCCGTTATCATCCCTAGCATTTTGGATTCCAATCTAAATAAAGTTGACTAGTTTAATTGTCAGATGTTTATATTAAATGAATAAAACAATGCTAGGAATGATGCCATTAGGAAAGCCAAGTTGGTCCTACACCATATCGTGGTCATAGATCCGATTCCATATCTCATGACGAAATCTAAGAAATCTAAAAAGCTAATCCATGTCTCATGACCAGTGTGACAAATATCACCAGAAATATGAATTTCTCATGAAAAAAGCATGAGAAATTCAGAAAATGATAACGCGAGACGAAATTGAATTTCTCATGAAAGTATCTTTTGTGACTATTTATGGGGAAAATATCACGATATTTTTAATTTCTCTTAAAATTAACTTTTGCCTTTTGCTTTGTGTTTCAATAGTTGGATATGTTTAAACACACCTTTTCTCCTTTTTGTCTCTCAATAACGGAACCCTAGCAGCTGACGGTGAGGTTTTCTGGTGTAGCATGGGAGGGTGGCAGCGGTGCAGTAACTGACCGGTTAGTCCCAATTCTCTCTGTTATTACTGCCATTGTTTCAGTGAAGAACCACCCGAAGCAAAGCATTATCTCATTTAAGTTGTTGGTTACTTTGATAGTGATGGGGCCTTCTCCCTTTATGGATCTTGAGTGATGCAAATCGAGTCCACGATTCACAAGGTGCACCTTGTCTTTCTACTGGTGCTTTGTTGATAGGAAAAAACTTGTTCAAATCCTCCAACTGTATGGTTATAAATATGCTTACCTACCTTTGTTCAGCTTATGAAAATTCTGTATGCACTCATTCTATTAAAACTTCACCTTTTAAAACTGAAAAAGATGATGGCAATGAATATGAAATTATCATGGATATATCTTATGCATACAACCTTCAGTGCATCAGACAACAACAATAAGTTCCAAGTATTTCTTAGGCACACAGATTTTTGGTTAAAAAAAGTCATAAGTAATATACACTCTAGTTCATGTTCATCAACCCAAACAGAGCTCTGCAACCTAGGCACTCCTCCTTTTCCCATGTCTTGTCCTCCCTCTGCTGTTTGTATAACTCCAAAATTCTAATTTCTTTGCTCTCTCATTCAAATGCAATAAAACATAGATGGAAGATGAGAAAATTTGAACATAGCAAAATAACATGAATCAACTGGCAGCACACAACATTGTACATCAAACGAAACAACCTATAAGGTTGATAGTACACATAATGCACAAGAGTGATAAATGCTTGGAAACCGGTTGTTCCATGAAATTTTTTTAGGTAAATCAAATGGATATTCAACCAGCATACACTAGCACATTTTCTCAAGCAGGACCAATTAGATGGGCATCAAGAGAGATTTAAAAAAATAAAATAAAATCAATCTACGTTCAAAACCAACATGAGAAGATGACATGAATAAACAAACCCATGTCCAAAAAGCACAACACAGAATATTATTTATCTTCTTTTTCCACCACCGCCACTTACATTCAAATTTGTAGAAGACCAACTTGTAACCGTATGTTAAGTCTTTTTTCACCATTTAAACAAACATTCAACCAAAAACCGAGTAAGCAAAAAAAACAGAGATGGAAGGCATGGTAACATGTAAGCATAAGCATAAAACTCTTCTTCCATGTAAGCACAGCAATGCCCACCCATGTATAGGGACAACCAAGGGACAAGAAACACGAGTTGTTTCCGCCCGACCCCAAAAAAATGTGTGCATAAAAAGTTCATGAATTTTGGTACATTTTAACCAATGTCAAATACGCCTATCATTGCTTAGGCACACAGAATTTTGGTTCAAAATCCAGACTTTAAATCAAGACATATATTCCCATAAGAATTTTAACTATGAGGGCAAAGATAACAAGACCACCTTCTTGATCTTGAGTTTCGAAGCGTCATGGGAAGGTAACAACATCTTTGATACAAAACAAAAGAAAAAAAAAACAAGAACAAAATGAAACCCACAAAAAAAATGGATCCCCAAAATGGAGAAAAACGCCTAACGGCAAGATTTTATGAATACAGGAATAAAATCAGAGAAAAAACTTACCTTGGCTTGCGAAGGTGCTCGTGAGGCAGTAGAGCGCAGAGACGAGAGGGAGGCAACAATGGGAGCTATTCTGGCGTGCAGAGAGAAGCGTGGTCTTCTCTCTGATGGGTTGAATAGGCGCTATTCTGGCGTGCAGGCGAAGGGGGGTTTTGAAAGAGAGACGAGAGGAATGCGGAGAGGTTAAATGAAACATGCTATTTTATTTTCGGTATTTTTTTCGAATTTTCATCCCTATAAATATGTTCAGCATGATTGATCTCCTAGAAATGGACACTTGGGTCATGCATTTTAGATGAAAAAAATGGTATTTGGAGCCTTAAAAATTTATGAAAATTGTAGACCTTTGGTTTTTTAAATCTTATAAAGACCCATGCTTGGGAATCAAATGCTCTAAGAAGTGATTCCTATAAAAAAAAAGCATATGGATCACCAGAATTTCAAAAAAAAAAATATCGAAAATCCAATATCATGTTGATTTCATTTAGCAGTGCCCATTTTGTGGGTTTCCATTTTCATCTCCCTCTCTCTGCACACCACTATAACGACTCTCAGTATTTAGAACATTGATTTTTAAAGCATAGATTTTATTTCCACAAAAGAGTAAACGGGTACATTCACGAAGATACATACGAGTGAACGAGAGAAGACATTCAAAACGAAAAAGAAAAAACACAATAAAACATATTCCAATCATAAAAAACAGAGTAACACTACACTGTCTCGTATCTCTCAACCCGAGATCTCAATGGACTTGACCTCGGGCTTCTTCACCTCCACCTTGGGCACAGTCACAGTGAGCACCCCATTCTCCATGGAAGCCTTCACCTCCTCTACCTTGGCATTCTCCGGCAGCCGGAACCTCCGGAGGAACTTGCCACGGCTCCGCTCGACGCAGTGCCAATTATCGGTCTTCTCCTCGGCCTCCTTGTTCCTCTCTCCGCTGATCTGCAACACCCTCCCTTCCTGCATCTCGACCTTCACCTCCTCTTTCTTGAGGCCTGGAAGACGTGAGCCTCGGGCGTCTCCTTCCAATCGATCTGAGTGTTCGCGAAAGCGCTCGTCTCATTGGCAAAACCAGGATCGAAGAGGGGCCTTGAACCGAAAGGGAAGACCTCAAAAGGGTCCCATACATCCAAGGAGAAAGGATCGAAGATGTTGGTTCTTCGACCGAAGAAACTCGGAACGATCGACATTGCTGATTTTGATCTCTAGGAAAGATAGTGGTAACTTGATCTATAATGGCTCAAATCGCTGGATGGTGAAGAATGACTCGATGGTTATGCTTATTTATAGAGGGAAGACGATGAATTCTTGTTGGTTCTAGAATTCTTCTGTTCCTTTTTCCTGTTGAGGGGTCGATAGAGCTGACTAGTGAGCTCTCATTCTACACCATTCTATCAACTTTTTTATTTCCTAGAAGAGACACTTCCAACGAAAGGAATAGTGAGTCCCATCATCCAGGCTCTTCGTCGAATGAGAAAAAATGATCCGGCCAACTTAAATTATTTAGAAGTTCTAAATGACGGAATAAGATCCCCATAATCGTCTCTCTTTTGACACTTGGACCAATCAGACTTTGCCATGCAAGGCTAACACACGCGTGCCAAGCATAATAATGAATAGCACCTGATCTCCCGAAGCGTCGAGAGACAATGGAGCCCACTGTTTGTTTTCCTTCCACGAATCATCTAGGCAATCGTACTTGCAAAAGTAGATACAAAGACGACCCCACAGCAACAAAAGAAAGGAAAAAGAGAAGTGTAGTAGTGCACTCTAGAACCAACAAGAAGGTAACCATTCCTCTATAAATTTGCATGCCCATCGGCCCACTCCGCACCATCCACCAATTTGAGTCGAGCCACTACAGTTCTCAAGTTTCCAACCATCTTCCTTTAAGAATTTAGAGACCAAAAACCAGTAATGTCAATTGTTCCGAGCTTCCTCGGTCGAAGAACCAACGTCTTCGACCCTTTCCATTTAGACGTATGGGATCCTTTCCAGGGCTTCCCTTTCAGTTCGAAGTCACTCTCCGACTCCAGATTAGCCTGTGAGACGAGCGCATTTATGAACACTCAGATTGATTGGAAGGAGACGCCCGTGGCCCATGTGTTCAAGACCGACCTCCCCGGGCTGAAGAAGGAGGAGGTGAAGGTCGAGGTGCAGGAAGGGAGGGTGTTGCAGATCAGCGGAGAGAGGAACAATGAGGCCGAGGAGAAGAACGATAATTGGCACTGCGTCGAGCGGAGCCGTGGCAAGTTCCTCCGGAGGTTCCGGCTGCCGGAGAATGCCAAGGTAGAGGAGGTGAAGGCTTCCATGGAGGATGGGGTGCTCACTGTGACGGTGCCCAAGGTGGAGGTGAAGAAGCCCGAGGTCAAGTCCATTGAGATCTCGGGTTGAGAGATACGAGACAGTGTAGTGTTACTCTGTTTTTTATGATGGTTCTAGAGATGACCGTATTATGTGTTTTTTCATTTTTCTTTTCTGAATGAGTGTGTCTGTTCCTTCACTCGTATGTATCTTCATTAACGTACCCTTTAAGTCTTTTGATGAAATAAAACCTATGATTTAAAAGCTAAATGTTCTAAATACCGAGTCATGATTTACACTGCACATAATGCTGTAATCGGAGTTGGATTTGGGTTGGATATTGAATAACATTTGATCAGTTGATGTCCCCAATTTGAAGCCTGCATTCGAGTGTTGCTGGGAATAGCTCACAGGCATCCAATCTAACTGTCATCAGATTCTTGAGGTCAATTTCTCTTGAATACTTCAAATGACCATTAAAAAACACAAATATGTATAGATTGATCATACACATAATTGCACACTGAAGAGATCCATTGTGACTAAACCACCATATTGGGTTTATCTGGCCCATGGATGATTAGGGTTTCCCCAATCAGCTGATGTCTCAAGTAAAATTTTGGTACATATAGCTCAACCATTGAAGCCCTACCAATTCATTAGTACATAAAAAGCTGTGAACCCATTTTAGTAAAGCAGATTCTAGAATTAAAATATTGTATTGATATGCAACACTTACTTTCAACTAGTTACGAGGACAAAGCCATTCTTCAGCAACACCCAAGGATGCCCTTTTCTCGGTTTCTGAAATATGGATTCCATATTACAAGCAAATAACAGAACAGAATTATGGAATCAATGAGATTTGATTTCCCACGCTATACAAATATAAATATAAATTTGTTACCAATCCTAATTACAAGGTTAATGAACAGAGCAACTAGACACTCTGACCCCCATTTTACCTGCTTAAAGGCCACCGGTTAGTTTGATTTGCCTGCTTAAAGGCCCAGTGTATGCATGTGAGCTTGCACAAACAGCAGGTTTTAGAGGGGGAATTCAAAGCAACATTACTGCAACCCTACAACAAATATAATCAGGAAAAGAGACAAATTTACAATCCTGAAATAAATATAATAAGGAAAAGAGACAAATTTACACCCCGGGAAGAAATTAATCTGACCTAGTAATAGAGTAAATTTGGCTAAATCAACCAAGTGTTATCATTGACTAGGCTGAGTCAACTGACTCTTATCTAAAGTCCTCTTTTTTTATGTAATGATTTGACCAATATATATTCCTGAATCATCTAGCCTAAGCCACTGGTTCAAGCTTGTCCGATCTGAGACCAAGTTTCAGGTAGCTTGCATGCTTGAAACATCTTTTTTTCTTTTCAATCTCAATACAAGCTCAAGCTCACCACATTAAGAAAATCAATGTGTTAGTTTTCCAGCAAAATGAGTCCCCTGTTCTGCTGCAAAATTTTCATTCTGATCTATAGTCAGTTTGAGAGGTCAAAGCAGCTGGGATGGAGTTGAATTTTCATATGAATTTTAATGCTTGCATATTTAAAAAAAAAATTGAGTCAATTTTAAAGCCTTAAAAGATCATTCTTGTACATCGTAATCAGATGATCCAAGAGTCCGTTTCTATAAAATCATGCATCTAAGTCGCATTCACACGATAAAATTTTAAAAAATCTTGGTGCATACCACTTTACGTATTTTAGTTACCTGGATCAAGGAAAATTGTAATAAATAAAGGAACAAAATATATAAAATAGTATGAACCAAGATTTTCATAAGTTTTTTGCAAATCTAACCCTACAGATGCATTCATTGTGGTCCATTTGCTTGGAAATGATGATTCACATGCTGAAGGTCTTGACTATCATGGGACTTTTGCTCCTGTCGCTAAGCTTGTTACTGTTCGGTGCCTCTTGGCTGTAGCCGTCGTCAAACATTGGGTCTTCCATCAATTCAATGTCAACAATGTGTTTTTACATAGTGATCTTGACAAAAAAAATCTATATGACACTTTCTGTTGGTTTTCGCCAACAGGGGGATCAACGAGTTTGTCGACTCAACAAATCTATTTATGAACTTAAACAGTCATCTCGAAACTGGTTTGCAAAATTTTTAAATTTTCTTAAAGAGATTGGTTTTACTCAGTTTAGGGTGGATTATTCGTTGTTTTCCTATTTCAGAAAGCATAGATGCATATTTGTTCTCGTATATGTTGACGATATCATTATTGCTAGAGACAATATTTCAACAAGCAGCCAACTAAAGGTACTTCTAAATAATGCTTTGCACATCAAGGATCTAGGAGTACTCAAATATTTCTTGAGAATCGAAGTCACAAGATCCAGTAAGAGCATTTTCTTATCACAACACAAATACACATTGGACATCATTGAAGATCATGGGTACTTGAGGGCAAAGTCATCAGATTTTTTCATGAAACAATACAAAAAACTTAATTCAGAGGAAGGAGAGCCATTGAATGATCCAACTTATTATTGAAGACTAGTGGGTCGATTGATATACCTCACAAAGGCCTGAGATAGCCTATTATGTCAATATCTTAAGCCAATTCATGCATACACCAAGGAAGCCACACCTTGAGGCTGCAAGGTCTTGCACTATCTTAAGTTCACACCAGGTCAGGGCATACTATTATCATCTTATAGCAAACTTCAATTGTCTGTCTGTCTACTGTGATTCAGATTAGGCATTATGTTCACGAACTCGAAGGTTTACCTCAGGTTATTGCGTACCATGTTGAAAAAGAGTCCAATATCTTGGAAAACAAAGAAGCAAACAACAATATCAAGATTGTTAGCTGAAGCAGAGTATAGATCGATGACACTTGCAAGTTGTGAATTAACATGGTTAAACTATTTATTGACAGATTTAGGAATCAAACATTCCCAACCTATGTTGATGTTTTATGACAACCAGACAACATTGCATATTGCGCAAATCTAGTGTTCTGCGAACACACTAAACATCTGAAGATCGATTGTCATGTTATAAGAGAAAAATTCAAAACGGTTCAATCAAAACTCAATTTGTTCCGACAAACTTACAATGCACAGATATGTTTACCAAACCATTAAGACGAGATCAGTTTCTTCAACTCAAGAGCAAGTTGGGCATCATCAATCCTCACGCTCCAACTTGAGGGAAAACATGTTAGAACGAGTCTCTATCTCAGTCATGATAATCCCTATAGTGAGATAAAGATAAGATAAGTACCGGATAGCGATAAACTTATCGCTATCCTCACTAATTTCGTGGAGATAACCACAATGTTTTGTGTATATAAGTGATCCTACTTGACCCTTGTGTATCAGTAATCTATTAAATGAAATAAATTTTTTTCCCAGTCTGAGTTTTTTTTTTTGAACTCTTTTTTTTAATTGCATTACCATAATTTAATAAATTTACACTGTTGATGACTGATCAAAATATTGGTTGAAGGGCGTCTACTCTGCTGATTCACCCCCTGAAAACAGTGTCAAACTATTCTTGTTTGGAACTAGTTTGACACCAATTCAGGTTCAGTCCAGGCTGCCTATGAAATGAGTTGTTTCTCCCTCTTTGAATATCATTTCACGTTAAACAGAGCCGAGTCTAATGCTGTCGTTCCATGCGTGAATGTGTATATCAGAAGGCACAATAGGCACCCTGTATATCGCTGGTTCAAACTGAATTCTGTTCAGCATTAAATAACATACATTGTTGTTGTCTTGGTTGTGATATCTGAACTATATTTTCTGAAATTAATTTTTCTGTTATACATAAAACTGAATACATACATTCCTATGCAATTTTTCTGTATGAAATGTTTTGAAAAGTTTAGATTTTGAAAATTTTGAAATGCAAGTTTTGAAAATTTCTGAAGGGGGGCATCTCAGATCTTGGCAAAGTTTCGAAAATTTAGAAAAGCAAGTTTTGAAAATTTCTGAAGGGGGGCATCTCAGATCTTGGCAAAGTTTCGAAAATTTGGAAAAGTCCCCCTTTAATCAAAAGTTTCTAACCTTCTAATGTTCTAAGCTGCCATTTAGGAAGTTTGGCAATTGGCAAAATTTTGAAAAGCTCACTTTTAAGCTCCCCTTTAGGAAGTTTGCCAATTGCCAAAGTGATGGCAAAGTTTCTAGTATTCAAAACTTCCTAAAGGGGAGCATCACTTCCGAAAGTATGTGAAAAATTTCAAAACTTTGCCATCACTTTCTAAGCCCTCCTCTAAGCAAAAAAAAAGAAAAATATTTAAAAAAATTTAGAAAATTTTCAACCGAGTAAGTGATGCATCCCTTTGAAAAGTTTCGAAAATTTTAAATATTAGAAACCAATTTTTTTTGCCGCCCTTTAAGCAAAAGTTTTAGAAAATTTTCAATCGTGTAAGTGATGATCCCCTTTGAAAAGTTTTGAAAATTTTAAATATTAGAAACCAAAAATTTTTTTTGCCCCCTTTTAAGCAAAATCCTGGATCCGCCTCTGTAAGTACCATTATGTTTCACTGTTGGGACGCCCCTCCTCGGATCGGTATCACCCCTGGATGTTTTGAAATCTAAATATATTATAAGGATGATTTTTGTAATTTTAATATATATATATATATATATATCGTTCTATTTATTTATTTTTTATTAGATTAGCCCTAATCTTGTAGGTAGGGATGGCAGTGGACCGAGGAAAGCGGGGCCCGCCCTGCCTCGCCCCGTTTGGACCGGGGATGAAGGGTATGAAACAGGGATGGAGGCGGGGACGAAGGTTAAAATCTATCCTCATTCGGGGATGGAGGCAGAGATGGACGTACACCTTTTCCCACCACGATCCCCTCCGGCTCATCCCCACCCCGACCTGTCCCCGTCACTTTTCCCCGCAATATCCCCGCCCTGCCTCGCGTCATCCCCGTTTGAACTGGGGATGGAGCACATGAAACGAGGATGAAGGCGGGGGTGGAGGTTAAAATCCATCCCCACCGGGGATGGAGGGGGGGATGGAGGTTGTAATCTTGAGGCGGGGTGGGGGTGGAGACCTTGTCCCCCGCCCCCACTGCCATCCCTACTTGTAGGCTCGTAGGATTTAGCGTTTGGAACACTATTAGGGTGTTCTTTAGGGTCGTTCTCCATTTCTTTTGCATCACAGAGATCCAACCCTCCCTCTAGTTTAGACTTACATATCTGCTCCCAGTTGAGAAGATGCATGTGCCTTTTTTTTATCTGAATCGAACCACAAGCAGTCTCTTATTTTGTTTTCAATCTCTTTGAGAGTGATTGCATGCAATCTGAAAACACTCATGCAATATATATAGGCAATGCCGTTAGGACAAACTTTATCAACCAATCGACCTGTCATTGCTAAACTCTTTCTATTGCACAAGTTAAGGTTTTTCCTGAATTTGATGATTAGCTTCTCATACATGACTTCTTTTAATGTCCCCTTAACAGTGTAACAAATTTCCTGAGATTTACTAAAAATCTCGCGATAATATCGCTAAAAGTTGCCTGAAAGTTTAAAACGGCAATTTCTCGCAAGATTTTCAAAATATCATGAGATTTATTAAAAAACATAAATACCGTGATTTAAACATGATATTTATGTTTTAAACAGCTATTTATCACAAAAAATCATGTATTTTTATTTTTAAATATTTTTTATTAATATTTCTTATAAAAAACAATTTTTATAATTTTAATTTATTTTTTTATTGCCAAGATTTTGCCGAAAAAATGCGAGATTTATGGAATGTTTTTTAATTGCTCTAGAGTTTTTAAAAAATGAGAAATTGCCTATAAAAACTTTTGTCACTATGCCCCTTAAATAGGGAGAGGGAGAGGCCAAGGTAGTGTTAGAGGGAGCACTGGATGCGCCTGATTCGGCGTTGAGAGAGGTTGAAGGGCACTATAACTGTACGTCTTCTCTTTGCTCGCCTCAAGTCCGGATGTTGTTTCAAACAATCTCATACACTGAATGACTCAATGGATTTCTTTTTGTCTTTCCACCCAAAAAGAGTGCATCATCTGCATAGAAGGAATGATGCCACTCAAATCCCTTGAAATTAATTGGCTGAATTCTTTCTTCACCTGCTGCCTGAATGATATGTAGAGTGAATTTTTAAATGACCAACACAAATAAATAGGGGACAGTAGATCTCCTTTTCTAATCCTCCTACTGCTACTAAACTCTGCTCGGTTGCTCGTTTGTGATGAGGACCAATGAAGGTGATTACACACAAGACATTATTATAATCTAAGGTATTGTCACTTCATATGAAGTATAGAAGTACAAAAGCATCACTCTATACCCTACCAAATCTTTTGTGTCCCTTTCCTTTGGTGAGCAATAATGCAATACATATTCAAGTGTAACAACTTTTAAGTAGGGGTGGCAAAATCTTACCCGACCCGCCAACCCTCTTCTTAGCCGGGTTCGGGTTTGGCTTAAACGGGTTTGTATCGTAAACGGGTTGACCCGCCTAACCCATTTATTAAACGGGTCGGGTTCGTGTTAGGGGTATGCCAACCCGCCAACCCGACTGACCCGTTTAATAAACGGGTTAGGTGGGCGAGTCAACCCGTTTACCCGAATCCGACCTGCCAACCCGCCCTCCAACCCGTTTACCCAACCCTGACCTGCCCGCCAACCCATTTACTTGTTTACTCGAACCCGACTCGCCAACCCGTTTACCCGAACCTGACCCGCCAACCCATTTACCCGACCCGTTTATTAAACAGGTTAACCGTGTCGTGTCGGGTTACCCGTTTAATAAACAGGTAGGGTTTGTGTTGAGGTATGCTGACCCACCAACCGGTCGACCCGACCCGATTGCCACCCCTACTTTTAAGCCTAGAAAACTTAAATCCTTTTGTGCCATCAAAGCAAGCAGCTTAGCAGGCTAGGCATAGAAAATTAACAATTGTGGAAGAAGGTAACTAATCATGTCTGACCATAAGGTATCTTATCAACTAAGCTTTTGTACTTGGAGGTTAATTTTCTTTTTTTACTGTCTGGTGGCCAAGTATTCACATTTTTTTAAATACCTCCTAAACTCAATTTTAACTTCGATTATAAGGAAAAAAACACGAGTTAATTTTCATTAAATTTATGTCAAAATAATAAGTTTATTCATATAAAAAATAATTTGGGCTCGTTTCAGTCCTATCTAATGCAGGTAAACAAACTGAGCAGCTCATACTTGTCTCTTTCTCGCTTAGTCGAGGGTTCCTCGTCCTAAAAAAAAGCATTTTTGAGAGAGTGCAACTACTCAACCATCAAATTAATTCAATAATGTCTCTTTCTTTTAATATTTCAATCACGTGAGTGACAGGCTGACCCACTCTTGGTTGAACTGTCTTGTCCTTGTCCTCATAGTACAGCCTTATAATGCATCCATGCAAACGGTTGCCTTTTTCTTTTCCTTGTAGTAAAGCCTAAAGTCCAATACACATCTTGTACAAGTCCACCATTTATATATATATATATAATGGAAAGATTAACAAGATTCTGAAAAAGAATTCCCATATCTTTGCACATTTTGCACTTGAACATTTTACTTTGCTTTCTTAAATAATGTTGGATCCCCAATTAGTTCCCCGCGACATATAGCCAACCACAAATCTGACTACTTCAATATTCAACTTTGAATGCAACGAATTTAATGCCAACTGTCAGTAAAAAAAGAGAACTTATATTTGGTACTAACGAGCTGGAAATCATAGCTTCAAGCTGTATATGCTCAATCTGACTTTAGCATGGTTTGTTTGCTCCAATCAAGTCTTCAATTGTATTGTTTTAATAAAAAAAATATGTTTATTTGAGTAGTAAAATTTTGGTACATTGTGGGAAGTTGATTTTGAAGTCTTTAAGGGAGTGTTTGTTTGCTTGTCCAAGATTGGACGAAATAATAGAATATAACCGTAACATAGGTTCAAAGTTTGTTTTGACTGAACAAGAAGTTGTGTTCCTTATGTTTGACGTTTGATTTTTATATTGTGAAGACAACTTGGACCCATATGGATAATGGGTCAGATAACTTTATTTTGGATCATATGATTTGATCTAACCCACCATATGAGTGTTTTAGCATGTTTATTATGGATTTTAGCTCTGAATGTGGATCTAAAAACCAAAAAATGTTTAAAATTTGGTTAATTTGAGAAAAAACAAGAATTAATATTTTTTTGATATATAAATGATTTAATCAGTATCATATTTGGTTTAACTATGAAAGTTTATCAAAAAAGTTTTGAATTTTAGCCCCAAATTTGGATCTCAAATTGGATCTAAGTATGAAAAACTGTTTAAATTTTCAATAATTTGGGAAAATAAGAATTCATATTATATATGTATATGTAAAAACCTAAAATACAAAAAATGAATAATAAATAAACTAAAAAACCCTAAACCATAAGAAAAAACCAATAAAATCAATAAAACCTTAAATAAACCATAAAATTAAATATAAAATCCCTAATTCAAACCCTAATCAATTACAAGAAAAGGCCTCATCAAATTATCTATAAGAAACCCTAATTAAAGAAATTTGATTCAAAGTCCTAATCAAAGAAAGTCAAAGAAAAAAGTCTAATCAAATCAAAGAAAATCTCTAATCAAATTAAATATCAAATTTTTTAATTAAAAATGTTTGATTCAAAACCCTAATCAAGAAAAAAAATCCCTAATCAAATAAAATTTCAAAATCCCTAATTAAATATCAAAATCCCTGATTAAATATATTTGATTCAAAGCCCTAATCAATAAAAATCAAAGAAAAAAATCTTAATAAAAAAATAACCTAATCAAACTAAATATAAAAAACCCTAATTAAAAAAAATGATTCAAAGCCCTAATCAAAGAGAATGAGAGAGTAACGAAGAAGATGGGGAAGAAAGAAGAAAAGGAGGGACAGAGAGAGCAGGCCTTTAGCCATCGGCCTCGCTGCCTGGCTGCTTCACACGAGAGATAGAGAGAGAGAGAGAGAGAGAGAGAGAGAGAGAGAGAGAGAGAGAGAGAGAGAGAGAGAGGTCATGGTTAGACTCCCATCCACCCGAGTTTTCTTTAAGTGGTGTTCCCCCGTCCCGTTCTTTGTGTAACAGGAGAGACCATTTCATGGACACGCATGTTCGCTACATCCGGTGTTTGATTGTTGCGGTATCCCGCACGTCCACAGCATCAGCGTCATGCACGACGCGCAGAATGTCAAACACACCCTAAAAGATCTGCTTACATATCACAACCACATCATTGAAAGCTGGTTCCCTTGGTGTTGGGAGGGGTCATGTTAGGAGAATGGGATCTAACCATTCTTACCTTCAAACCTTGGTGCCATACACCTTGTGAGATCTCCTTGTTCACTTTGTTTTTATCAAACCTGATGCCACAGCAGACTTCAGCTTTTCGAAATTGACTCGTGGATCACATTTTTTTTTAACAAAAAAGTGATTTTTTAATCATAAAGTTTTGATATTTTTGCAGTCATTAACTTTTTTTAATCATAAAAAATCCTACACGCATGTCGAATTTCAGTCATATAAATGGTGATTCGGCTATATAAAGCATTTTCATCACATCTATGAGGTCAGATTCAACAAAAACCACATGCAACAATGAAATCTCACAATGGGTATAACATTAAGATAAGTAGATCCTCATCTCATATTAAGTGAGCCTACAAGACGCAG
Source organism: Nuphar pumila (assembly GCF_984573655.1). NCBI lineage: Eukaryota > Viridiplantae > Streptophyta > Magnoliopsida > Nymphaeales > Nymphaeaceae > Nuphar > Nuphar pumila. The sequence goes on along the minus strand of NC_143258.1, from coordinate 2,006,441 downwards.
AAATTCGAACCCGTGTTCAAACACTTATCATTGCACCAAACAGTGTCTTATTTATTTATTTTTTAAAACACAATACTGGGAATTAATTATGCAACACCATGCACATCTCGATTGATGCCAAGATGGATGGATGGATGGCTGGCAGCGGCGCTGCATATAATGTGAACACTTCCAACAATCAATATAATATCAATGGCCAATGTCACTCTAAACAGTGAAGCAAAGGTACAACCCTAACAGCTCAAGCTTCTCATGTCACTAAACAACCTTCTCAAGTTGCTAAGCGATGAACCTCCTTCCTCAACGCTCCTTTTTGCACGTTCCTTCATTCTCATCATTTCAGCCCTCAATTCCTCACCCCTCTTGCTCATCAACTCTTGCACCAAACTCTTGATGGTACCCCTAGAACACGTATCTTTCATGTCAATTCCCACCTTCCAAACATGGCTCACAAACCTGCTGTTGATCTGCTGGTCAGCAAAGAAAGGCCAGCACAGCATCGGAACTCCACAGCTGATGCTTTCTAGTGTAGAGTTCCACCCACTATGCGTCAAGAAGCCACCAACCGAGGGGTGGGCCAGCACCTTCTCTTGTGGAGCCCACTCAACCAGGCAACCCTTCTCAGCCAACAACTCCTTGGGAACACCACCAGCCTCTCCGGTAACGAAATCCGGCCGGACGACCCACAGAAAAGGGAATCCGGCGTCGACCAAGCCGTGGTAGAACTCCATGAGCTCGGCTCGGGTGACTCGTGTGTAACTCCCGAAACTGACGTAGACGACCGAGTTGTGATCCCTGCGATCAAGCCACTCCATGCAGGAGTCGTCTTCCTTCCACAGGCTTCCTGACCATGAGGAGATCGGACGGTCGGGAGTGCTCCATCCCAGGAGGGTGTGGAGTGGTCCTATCGTGTAAAGGGAAGGGAAGTGGGCCTGGAGCTGAGCGAGCACGGGACGTTCCAGGTCGTCGAAGGTGTTGAGGATGAGGCCCGCGGCTCGAGTCGAGCTGTGGGTCTCGGTGGTCACGAAGTTGAGTCCCGGGTCGTCGAGGTCCGTTGCTCGGCAGACACTGGGAAGGTCCCTCACTCGCACCAGGCCGTCCATTCCGGGTATGCATCTTGTCAGCCGGTCCATGTCCTCCTCATCTGCCAAGCAAAAAGAGTTCAGTTCCACTCACCCCCCATAATTCATACCCCTCTTAAATCTTATAAAGTTTTGATCAAATCTGACCCTATAGATGGATTCAGCATGTTCGATTTAATAAGAATCACCCTTGGATCCTATTTTTTCAACGACAAAAATATGATTTTTTAAATCACAAAATTTATGTATTTTATCAACTGTTCATTTGTGAACCGCAAAAGAAATCCAACTAAATGAATGACGTAGATCACATCTGTGGAGTCTAATTTGATCAAAAGAACCTGCATCAATGAAACCCCAAAAAGGGTAGGAGGATGAGTGAAACCGGTTTGAACCAAAGCCAGAAAGAAAAACACGTTGAATTAGACTTATAAAAATATAGTGAACGATATTAATCAAAGATGGAAGTGAGGATTTTGAGCCTCCAATGCCCTGGTATTAAAGTCCGATTCATTATTTTTTCTAGTGGGAATTGTGCCATGGAGAAATTTTTAGTGTTGGTTATCGCTCTTCTCTTCCCTTTTTGGTGTGCTAGTAGAAGGAGGGTGCTTTGAAGTATTTTCTTCAGGCCATGATTGTTTTTCATGCCCCTTGAAGAAGAAAGAAGAAGAAAAATCTCGGTGAGTTTAAAATTAAAGGAAAATTTATAAAGTATCAAAACAAGGAATCATAAAGGGATATAAATTTGAAACAATCAATTGTAAATACAATAGACTTAGCAGAATGGTGTTATTTATTTTTTTTTAGTTTTTTTTGGTCAATCTAGCACCATAAATGTGATTTGCATGCTTTATTAGTAGGAAGCTGCTTTTGGATCATCAGAATCCAACCTGTACACAGGTTTTTCCTACGATCAAAATATCAAATGCTATGAGTTTTCTTACTGATAAAACGTGTTTTTTCATTAAAAAACATAATCCAAGAGATGGTTCCTATTAAATCTAGCATGTTGAACACATTCATAAGGTTAGATTGAGTTAAAACAACCTGCATCATGATATTCAACTTGATTGTAAGTACAGTTGATTGTACCAAAAATATAGCCAACATAAAAAAAAAAATGAATGGTTTGATAACATTGTAATTTTATCATGATTTTATTGTTGGTAAATTCATTATGATAAAGCCCAAAAAGGATTTGGCGTTGTGGGATGGGGCCTAGGCCTAGGCCGCTTGGCAGGCAGTCTAGGTTCAAATCCCATGGGCATCACCTCTTGTGCAAGCCAATGCACCATGAGGGCAAGGGGTAATTACGCTCACGGAGTTTTATGCTGTCAGAACAGTGATCGTAGCAGAGCCAGCGTGGCTAGGTCTATGATCCTGTGGGTGGTTTCTCCATGTAAATATCAAAAAAAAAAATTATTATGATAAATTAAAAGAAACATTGGTGATGTTTTTTACTGTCTTTGATACCCATTGTTTGGTGTTAGTATCCACCAAGTTGATATGCACAGAAAATTAGTAGCTTCTGAAACCCATCTGATTATAAGTTTATAAGTCCCTTGAAATGGCAAATGCACAGTAAAAGAATTGGTGGATGTCAAAAATAGAGAATTCCAGCTTCTAAGAACAAGTAGGAAACGAGTACCTCTGATCGGTATCTCCCCTCCCTGAATGAGTCTTGGTATACAGAAATACGCCCACACACTGCTGGCACTAACAGTCCGGAATGCAAACACCGGAACTCCTAATTCCGTGGCGACGTCGATCGCGAAAGACATGATGCCATCAACAATCAAGCAATTGATCTCCGGATGTTGACGGCTCCCTGAATTCCCAGATTCAGAGGCCAACATCTCTCTGAACATGACCCTTGTTTTGGTATCCAGTGAGGTGTGCAACTCCATGGCCAGGTCCGCCGACCTCAGGTGGTCCGCCGGCAGCCCGTCGGAGATTGTTCGGAGCCTGAAGTTGGGAAGCGACGACAGTTGAGATAAGAGATCTGAGGATTGAGAGAGGCGCTGGTGGTTGTGCTCAGAATTGAGGAAGGTGACATGGAAGTGAGAGAGGGAGAGGATGAGCTCAGCCAGCTTGAGCATGGAGTTGATATGGCCTTGTGCTGGGAAAGGGAATATGAGGATGTGGGGAATTGCTGCTTCACTTCTCTCTTCAGCCATGAGTTGCTTCTCTGCTAGGGGCTGCTGTGAGTGACAATGGACTACTCCAAGGCTACCAAGATAGAGCTTACCCAGAATGGAGAGTCAGGCCTTGTACAAAATAAAGCTGTCCCCTAAATAAAGTGTCATTTGTTCTGGAATAACAAAAGTGATTAATGAGTGCAACTTAAAGGTAATCTTAGAGCCTTGTGCTGGCATATATTATATATTATTAGGCTGGTAAACGAGCCAATCAACCGAACAAATAATGTTCAAGCTTGGCTAGTACTTGTCGCGAGCCAAGCTGAGCTCAGGCTCATGACAGAAATGAGTTAAATAAGCTGAGTTCGAGCTGGCTAGTTTACAAAAGGAATACATTTTTCAAGATTGAAAACAATAGAATTTGGAAATTAACCCAACTAATCAAGCTTAAATTGACTCATTTACAAAATAAATGCATTTTTTCAAAGATGTAAGCAATAGGATTTAAATTCTATAATTATTTACCTGTAAGCCAAATGCTTCAGCCATGCAAGCTCTATGACAGGGACAACTTGTGAATGTCACCGAGTTGATGAGATGTCACAAGTTCGAAACTCACAAGTGGCGTCCTTTTCTACAATGTGAAAGCTGGGTGTACTCCCTGGTGGGCAGGAAGGGACTTAAAGGGTTTTACCAACCGGAGGAGTACAGCCAATGTGCAATCGGTGATTGAAGGGGTTTTTCTCTTAAAATTATATATATATAATAAATTTATTATTAACTAACAAGCCTATATGGCCCGCAACGAGCCAAACGCCAGCTGTCCATGATCAGCTTACCAAACCTATTTCACGAGTTCAGGTGAGCTCTTTATAACCAAACACAAGCAGAGCCATGATCGAGCAGCTTATCTTGGTGTAAACCCTTAAGCCATATGAATAGTCAAATTAGAAAGGAAAAAAAATGGCCAACTTTTCAATTTCCAACAAACCATTTAACCCGAGTTGGGATAGTCACCAGAGTTTTCATATACTTTTGAAAAACCACCCAACATTTTTTGAAAACTCAAATACCCATCAGACATTTCACACTTTTTAAATGACCACCCATTAAGCAAAAACCAGCTTAATTTATTCTTGAAGTCATGTCATTGGTTAAAATTACCATGTTACTACCAAAAAATCTTTTACATAATCTTTTTTGTTTATTAACAATATAAAGTTATTTATTCACCTTTAAGAATGCTATTGGGGTGTCAAAGAGTACTAAAGAAAGGCAAGGATTTTATTTTTTGAGACAAAGAAACCAGGGAATTAAAGGATGAAGTAAAGATTTAAAATAAAAAGTAAGCTTTTTCTTTTTAAGAGGTAACATTAATTAGTCTTTCCATTATGTAAGTTTAATGATAATTACCTCATGGTTATTTGCTCAACCAATTTTAAAAGTATGAGGTGTATCTGAAAAATGAGGAGACTTTGGTAGAGTTTTTCACCCATTCTAAAAATGTCTGCAAAAATGATTTCCAGCAAAGTTTGGCACACTAGTTATTGGATCTTCGTCAAGAAATTTTTTTTTTTTTTTAAGGCAAGCTGGAGTAAGGCAGACTCCTACCAGTTATATATACAACTATACCATTGAGTTTTGAACCTGCAATGTCGCAACACAAGGTGACTTGCGCTAGCTGCTCCTACCAGAAAAGCAGAGCCCCAGTTTGTTTCTTGAACAAGCTTTTATGAGGTAATCTGACTGAGGTCTCCGTTCGACAGTATTAGTTGAAAAGCTGGGTCTTAAATGTCTTTTAGGAATAACTGATACCTTTTTTGGTATACCGGAGAAAAAAATGGTACTTTAAGCGAAAGTTTCTGGCGGTGGACTGGCCCAAAGCCACTCGCCACTTTGGTCATGACATGTTAGTTGGGACAGCTCAGGACAGAACACCCCAAGACAGGAGCTACTGGAGAGATTTATTTGGCCACCTGTCGAACTGTAGAGCCTCATCCGTGAAGTGGGTCCCACCCAAAAAAAAAAGAGTCCATCGGATATATATATATATATATATATATATATATATATATATATATATATATATATATATATATATATATATATATATATATATATATATATATATATATATAGATAGATAGATATGGTTTTGATATTTTGCAAGATAAAAATCTGAATTTGATGCATATTAGATATAGAAAACAAATAGATCTACTAAGAGCGTGTTTCATTCTGAATCCAAATCCAAATCTAAATTCTAATATGTATAACTAATGTCAAATTATATTAGTCAAATATAATATTGACCAGATCCAATCCAAATCCAAATCATTTGCATCCCTACATCTTCGGCTCTTTTGAATAAAAATGAGAGGTGAGAGGGGCTTGGGCCCCATCTGACCCACCACTACGTGGAGCTATTTGGTTGGTGCCGGACACTTTATCAATCTAAGTCAGTTTAAGTATTGGGCCCCAATCATTGAATCACGACAAAACAAACAGTGTTAAATTAACTTCATGGGCCACAACCGAGCAATATAAGCAGTGCTAGGCTCGGAGTTTTAAGCTGTCAGCACGATCAGGTCTTAATTGGCGGGTGGGGTTTGGTTGCTACTAAAATGAGGAGCTGTAAAAGTGGCAGTCAATAATTTAAAGGGAACATTTAAAACTATCATTTTAAACATTTAAATCAGTGAGTCAATAACTGCCCATGAAAGATTTGGGACCTCTTAATAATACTATATTGGAATTCAAGTTCGGAAGTCCTTTTTTTTTTTAAAGGCAAGCTGGCGTTAACCCCACCAGTTATTATTCAACTTACCAGTGGAGTTTGAACCTGCAACCTCCCACTAGGGATGGCAGTAGACCCGGGGAAAGTGGAGCACTGCCCCGCCTCACCCCATTTGGATCGGGGATGAAGAGCATGAAACGGAGATGGAGGCAGAGATGAAGGTTAAATTCATCTCCGTGCAGGAATGGACTTATGTTTTCTCTCACCCCGCCCCATCCCGGTCTTGATCCCCACCTTACCCTGCCCCGCCCCATCCCCAATCCTTCTAAGTGATTACAGTAAACCAACGGAAAATGGAGCCCCGTCCCGCCTCACCCCCTTTTGGACCGGGGATGGAGGACATGAAACAGAGATGGAGGCAGGGTGGAGGTTAAAATCCATCCTCATGCAGGAATGGAAGTTCAAATTTTGAGACGGGGCGGGGGTGGAGACCTTGTCCCCCCACCCCCACTCCATTACCATCCCTACCTCCTACCAAAAGAAGGCATACACTCACAAGCTCCTACCAACCACGCGGATCATGAAAGATTTGGGACCTCTTCGCTACTATCTTGAAATCGAAGTTGAGAGGTTTTTTTTTTTTTTCAAAAGCCAAGTTGGCGTTAGGCAGACCCCACCGGTTATTATTTAGTTTGAACTACAAAGTCCCACCATAAGAAGGCCTGCACTGACAGCTCCTAGCAAGCATGCAGAGTCCCCTTGGTAAGGGCTTTTCTTGAATCAAAGGAGATATGCATGCAGGGGCGGAGCTGGGGGGGGAGCAGGATTGGGCTGTAGCCCAGTCCTGCCTCAGAAGCTGGGTCGGACCTGACCCGGATCCGAAACCCGGTAGGGTTTTAAAACAGGGCCCCTGTTACGTATTATATTCTCTTTCTCCCCCATCTCTCTCTCCCTGCTTGCAACAACCGACGACGCCGACGGAATCCAGATACGGTCGCCGCCGCTAGTGCTTCTTTTGTTCCCTTTCGGTGTTGGCTTCAGTGTCGGCTTCCGGTGAGTTGCAGAGTTCCTAAGCAAGCCTCAGTCAGTGATCTTCGAATCGAACTCTCTCTCTCTCTAGGTGGATTCTCATTGTCTTTCTTCATTAGTTGAAAACGAAAATCTGTCTTCATCAATTCATTTAACAAAAAGTAATCTTGGAAAATAGGTTCTTTTAATGTGGGTCATATGAAATAGATGAACAAATTGAAAAGAACAATTGGGTCTTTGTTTCGATTTGCCCAGTATCTTATTTGGATTTGGTTGCCACTCACTAAGTACCTAGTGATCTCAGACGTTGAATGTAGATTCATTCTTTTGCATCAGCAACAAGAAAATGGATTCACTGATTATGGTGAACTGGGTCGCTAGGGACCTGTGATCTAGTTCATTTGAACTACTTTTGCATTTTGATGGCTGGACCAGTGAATTCTGTGATCCGGATCTAGCCTTGAACAAAGAGCACTAAAATGTTCACTCTTAACAAGTTTAGTTTCTTTAACATTTTTATCTTTTTTTTGGGTGGTTATATTCAAGATATAGTGTCTTGGTGAATCTTGACTGAAGAATCAGTACATGATGGTTTTTGCTACCACCACATAATTTGATGCTTTTCATGGCAGTGTTGATCCAAAATTAATTCGTTCTTCTGGTTATTCACTTGGAAAAGTTAAAACATGTAGCCCAATTTCAGGAGATTGCTCTTGTTAACTCGTTTCAAGCTTCTGGATGCTTTAGTGAGTCAATCAGGATGTCATTGTTATGCTTATAAGTGCCTCTTTTTTCTTCTATCTTTAGAACTGCATTGATTATTATATCACTTTTGCAATTGATGCACTTAGAAATTTTGTTGAATATTTGTTTTTGGTGGCAATGTCTAATAGGTTCTTATACTCCACATATATCATCTGGATGTGCATTACCAATCTGTAATCAATAGTTGGACATGTTGGTACTTTCTTATTTTGATTTATTTTGTCATAAATAAAATGTATGCATTGTTATGAACTTCAAATTATCGCACCAGTGTTATATATTGCCATTAGATAATGTTTAAGAACTTTATGTTGAGATTGAAAAAGATTGCAGCAGATAGTTTGATTTGTCCATATGAAATAGATTTTTATTAATAATTATAGCCATTTTTTATTTTATCTCAAAAAAAATTTCCCATATCAAGAAGCCAGTAGAGAGAAAGGGTTCATGACTAGCTATTACAGAGATCTATCTATCTGGATGAAAGGTCATGTTCCCATTGCAGCAATAACGATCAGAATGGCAGCCCTAGAAAGACTCTTTATGCAAGCCCAGCTCAAACTCGTTCGAAAAAATAAATGAGGCGAACAAGAATTCAGGCTCGGTACATGTAAACAAGCTGAGCTTGAATAGGCTGTCCAGCTCGGTAAGCCTGATTAAGCTCGACTCATATAGTTATATAAAAATTTTAGATTTTATATATGTATGTATTTTGTTCATAATATAATCACAAAGAGATGTCTTACCTTAATGGATACGTCATTGGTCATCTTTGAAAGTGGTATGGATTTAAATATCACTGTTTCCTCTCTTTCAAAAAGCATTTTTTTCAAAAATTTTGAAAACCTTTTTAAGCTAAAGGTATTCAGCTCGAGTCTAGCCAAGCCATTCTCAAGCTCTCGGCTTGAGTCGATCCTTGACTCTATATGGCTTCTCTGATGCATACTGGGCTGAATGCCCCCATTGCACAAAAAGATCCACTTCAGGATTACTGTAAAACCCGAAATTTTCTTATTATAAAATATTTCAAATTATGCAAATTGGGCCTAGATCCACATTTCGGATCTAGGACCCATAAAGGGGGTAATTAGGATTAATTGATTTAAATCTCGATTTAATAATAATAAAAACAATAAATAAATAAAATTTTAAGTTTTTAAAACTTATCCGAGGATCCACAGTTGGATTCATTCGGATCCAACTTGTGGATCCATATAGATTGGGGCCGGGTTACGAGTCTCGGGTTCGGACCCGAGCCACGCCCCATGCAACAGCCCTTTTAAAGATAAGGGGCAACCCGATAAGGGTTGTCCGATAGTGCGTAACAGAAAAGGAAAGGGGGAAAGGGGGGGGGGGGGGGGGATTACGCAGGGCGTAACCTCCCTCCCCCCCCCCCATCTCGGCATGGAGGGGGCCGATAAAAGGAGGAGGGGAGTTAGGGGTTCTCTCTCCCTCGCCTCTCTCTCCACTCAGTCCCCCATCTCTCTCCCTCGTCTCTCTCTCTGTCTGCGTGCGCATCGGAGGAATAGGGCACGCCGGAAAAAGTTGTGGCAACCCACAGCCACCGCAGCTCCAGCGAGCACCACTCTTCACGGCAGCAGGGTGGAGCGACACCAGCTGACCGTGCCTACGCGCCTCCAGCCTCTGATCGTCGGAAAACCAGCAAAAAAAGGTATGGTTCTTCTTTGAAACTGGGTGAGGAATCGAACATGGTTTCAATTCCGTAGTTTGATTTGGGGTTTTCGGTAGGGAGTTCAGTTTCTTTTCTTTTGCTGTATTCAAGCAGTGATGGGGTTTCAGTGAGGCCCTAAATCGATAAAAAAAGGGGGGGTTCCGATGTAGGAAAAAGGGGTTTGCTAACAATGATTGGGGAATTTGGGGGTTTTCGTTGTAGACCTCATCTAGTAAACCTATTGAACGATTTTAGGTCTAAAATTTTTCCTTAAGGGTTCCTAATGTGGGGTTCTCGGTTTTTGATTTTTAAGGGGGAAAAAGTTTTCGTAAATCCCACAATGGAAACCCCAAAATCTTTGATTTGGGGTTTCGGTTGTCACAAAAGAGGGATTTGGGGATGATTGACGAAAACCCCAATTCAGCCGATTTGGGTTTTTTTTATTAGGAATCGAGGTATATGCTTATGATAAAAAAAATTTGTCTAATATATACTTGTTTAATATATCTGAGATGCCAGCCATTCTTTGTTATAAGAATACACAGTGTAATGAGTGTAAATTTCAGTATATTAGCACATCTAGATATACTTGTTTATGTCGATAACATGTAATACTTACATTCTCTTGTTCTGAGGAAATGGCATTAGTACCAATTTTGGATTTTTTTTTCATTGTTGCATCACAACATCGACTGTCAGATGTATGGGTTGTACACAACCTAATGAAGAACGAGTTCAATGACAGTTAATGGAATTCTGCTCTATGTTTCAGAATACATTGATTTTCAGTGTTAAGCATAAAGATGTTCAAAGTAATTACATACTGCACATTAACTTTTGTTTATAGTTTTAAGTCCATTGATAATGTTGGAATTTTTGGGGTATTAAATAAAATCAATTGTTGCTATATACTCACGGATATGGAGACTTTTCTGTAAGTATAAGACAACCAAATTTGGTTTAATAACACAAAATTGTGGCTCAGTATGGAACTTGTACATGGAAAACAGAAAATTTTCCAGTAAGTGTAAATGAAATTGCATATCAGAACTATGTATTGTATATTTTCGTGAAATTTTATTTTCAGATTAAAGCATGAATAGTGTAATACACTGCTGCTAGGTTCATGAACTGTTAAAGTCTGACGGAATCTTGCATGCATTACCTAATGTGGTGTTGTAGGCTGTCTATTGACATAAGATGGTGCTTGAGTGTGGTTAAGCTCAAAGTTTGTAAGATGTAGCGTGGGATCATTGAAACATAAACTAAAAATTTTCAGTTGTGTATAATATTGCTCATGTTACATTGTTTAGGGAGGATGGACACATAAAACTGAAATTTTATATGTAATGTATCTTGCTTTGTTGTCTCTAGCTGAACATTATACTTTTGTCTAAAGTCCATGTGTTATTTAAAAGCTTGTGTATTGGATTGTATGGAAACACTTGCCGTGGAGGTTTATGCTTTCACTTGACTGTTATGATTATGGTACACATGAGTGTGAGCATGATTCAATCATTAGTAATTCTTCTTGAATATGCACGGTTGATTATTGTGTGAAATGGTACATGTACACTCACACACTTAAAAGAAGACATGGATTTAGTTAATGCCCATACGTGATGTAGGTAACACACACATATTAAAAATGCATATGTTTGGGTTATGATTTCATAAGTGCACATGCTTTTGGCACTTTGGCCTAGTGTGATAAATGAAACACTAATTTGGTTTCATTATGTGGTGCATTGATGGCCTAAATGGATCATTATCGGCCTGAAGAGCCGTGGGTTTGGTTTTCTTTCACATATGTTTTTAACTGCATCACTTGAACCACCTAAGATGGTTTGGCACATTACTACATTGTTCTAGTGGTTTATACGGGCTGGAGTCCCGAATGGGTCCCTACAAGGGAAGATACAGAGTTTTTCACTTTACTTTTGCATATGGTGTGACAAACTTAAAGAATTAACTTTAATATAATGAATAAGAACAGTGTAATATACATTCTGGGATATTTCATCTGGAGTATGAGAATCTTGGATATCCGGTCTTGGGGAGACTGTGGGGATACAAAAACTCTGTGTGCGTTGTTGCCCCTGAACCCGATATTGAGGTTCTTTCTTCTGGCCACGGTTTTATGGAGAGTCCGCCACTTTACCCGGGGGTGGTGTGTTTGACACAACTGTTGTTATGGTACCAAGGAAATGGCACTTGTGGGCGTGGGGTGTCCCTTGTGTCCCCGACATTAGATGTAGAGGTCTAATGTTCCGATGGATTGTGTTGTTTCCTGATATCGGTCGGGGGCTAAGTTGGAACCCAGTAATAAAATACAAATTGTGTGTTAAGTTACCCTGGGAACCTACTTGACCTCGGAGTTTGAACCCGTTTGGTGTATCCGCGGGCAACGGTAATTAAAAAGAGGAACTTAAGGTTGTGTGCATCTAATAGGGCATGCATATGGAAAGATGGAACTTAAATGAAAGATAACAGAAGAAATCATGCATTGCACATAATCATGCATTTTTCTGTTATGCATTAGATCATGCATGTTTGAATCATTCTTGATATTATGACATAATTTGGTGGTAGCATATGATTTACGTTGTGAAATCATGTTGCAAGGTTTGATTATTTAGTTCTTGATATATAACACTGCTTTACTGTTCTTGACTGATGAGTATATGCAATTATTTGTAGCTATGGATATTTGAATGTTGCAAATTTTATATCTGCACTCACTCAAATCATTACATGAAATCTTATCCATGTTCTTTCTCTCACCTGGTTTCTTTAGAAGTAGCTGTGCTCAGAATTTCGGTTCTGACACCGTACTTTGTTGGTTTTTCACAGGAAATGGTGAACAGTGAAGTTGGACATGCATCTGGGGATGGATGAGAGTCATACTTGGGCTTGTCAGCTTCAGCAGAGGACATAGTGGCTCTTTCTTTTGTCTTCTAGTTCTTTTTACTTTCTGCAATTGATTACTTCACTTTTGAGTTGTGTATGAGACTCTTATTGGTTCATTAATAAAAGAGTTTTAGTTGGTTGGTTATGGATGATGATTGCAACTTCGTTTGTAGTGGTTGGGTTATCCAATGGAAAGTTGAACTGTGAGGACCCCAGATCTCTGGGAAGGTTTCCGCAACTCTTAAAAAAAAATCCCGCATTTTCAAAGGGGATGAGTTGGGGTCCTTACAATTACGTACTTTCCTAGGAGAAAACTGGAATCCTTGGAGATGATAACACTGCTACACCTAGAATCCAAATTCAAATAAGTAGCATATTCTAGAAAAATAATTCAACATTGGTGGGGAAGAAAATATCTCATTGCCAAATAAAGCATCATAAGAGAGAGAGAGAGAGAGTTGGGGAACCAACTAACCGATGCTACACCCAGAATCCAAATTCAAATAAGTAGCATATTCTAGAAAAATAATTCAACATTGGTGGGGGGAAAAATATCTCATTGCCAAATAAAGCATTATAAGAGAGAGAGAGAGAGAGAGAGTTGGGGAACCAACTAACCGATGCTACACCTAGAATCCAAATTCAAGCAATGAGTTTCTTGTAAATAGTCATTTCTTGGGCAACCAATTAACTCAGGCTTCTTGATGAAGTCTTCAGGCTCAATGACCTAATATGTTCCAATAACTTCTCCAAATTCTTCAAGGAAGAACCTCAATGCTCCTCCATGCACTCTCCTTCATCCTCCTAGCATTCCCCCACAATTTCTTACTTCTCTTGCTCCTCAACTCCTGCAACAAACTCTTGATGGTATCCCTCGAACAGGTGTCCTTCATGTCAATTCCGACCTTCCAAACATGGCTCACAAACCTGTTGTTGATCTGCTGGTCAACAAAGAAAGGCCAGCACAACATTAGAACCCCAGTGAAGACACTCTCAAGTGTTGAGTTCCACATGTTGGGTCCAACCCTATCCCCCATTAATGGTGTGGAGAAGTGGAATAGCCACCCACTTCTTATTAATGCAGGAGAAGTTGAAGGGTCAGCCCTATCCCCTCATTAATGATGTAGGGAAATGAAATAACCACCTAACTCCCATTAATGCAGGAAGTTGAAGGGTTAAAACCCCTTCGGTTTCTGGAATGAGTCTAGATGACTCACTTCTAGAAGATTCATATCTAGAAGACACTATGTCATCTATAAATAGGGGTGCAGAGGCTGTGTGCTGGAGGGAGGAGGGTAGAGTGGTTGTGCGCAGTGTAGAAAGAGAGAAGAAGTAAGAGAGAGAGAGTAGAAAAAAGAAAATGAAGGAAGAATGTTCGTCACCACGCATTGATCCTCAGAGAGAGGTGTTGGTTGTGGTGTGGGCTTTGACTCGGGTTGTGCACCCGAGAGGTAATCTTGTATCCATTTCTTCCTGTGATTTCTTTGTTGTTATTATCTTTAGCTTTGGGAAAACTATTGAACATTGTACTCTCTACTTTCATTATAGTAGATTATTCTCTTTGTGCCTCGTGGATGTAGGTCGTGTTGACCGAACCACGTAAACCCTTGTGTTGTGATTTGATTGTGCCTTTGTTAGATCCTATATTGCTTCCACATATTTTTTGTTATCTTAATTTCTCTATAAGTGGTATCAGAGCAGGTTCGTGGAAAATCATGTTTTCTAAGTCAGTTAGCTCTAAGTTTGAGGTAGAGAGGTTTGATGGCAAAAGAAACTTTTTCTTATGACAAAGAAGGGTGAAAGCTCTACTTGCACAGCAAGGGTTGCACAAGGCTCTTGTCGAAAAGGCGAATAAGTCAGAAAGCATGACCGATGATGAATGAGATGATCTTGACTTGAGGGCTGCTGGTGTGATTGAGTTGTGTCTATCAGATGAAGTCATGTGTAACGTGATGGAAGAGAGGACAGCAGCGGGATTGTGGTTGCGGCTAGAGAGTCTCTATATGACCAAGAACTTATCCAACAAGTTACACCTCAAGAAACAACTTTATAGTCTTCGTATGAAGGAATATACTCCCATTCTTGACCATTTTAGTGTGTTTAATAAGATTATTGTTGGTCTGTTTAGTCTGGATGTTAAACTTGAAGATGGGGATAAAGTTTTCTTGTTACTAACCTCATTGTCACCATCTTATGAGCATCTTGTGACAACCATAATTTATGGAAAAGAAACATTGGATATGGAAGAGGTCACATGTACACTCATTTCCAATAAAATTAGGAGAAGTCCATCATCGAATGAGGATTCTGATGAAGGATTGATGGTGAGTTCATCCAAAGGCAGGGGTCGGTCAAAGGACAAGAAAAATGACTGCAGATATAAGAGCAAGTCCAGGTCAAGGAAGAACATCACTTGCTACAATTGTAGAAAGAAAGGGCACTTCCAGAATTAGTGCAAAGAGCCAAAGAAAAATCAGAAAAATGGTAAAGAGACAGAATCATCAGAAACCAAATAAGATACCATAACCATAGTTGAAGGTTAGCTTGCGATTTTGTCTACTACTAATGATCCGTGTATCTGTGTATGTCGGGATACATATTGGGTCATAGACATAGGAGCCTCGTACCATGTCACACCACAGAGAGAATATTCCAGTACTACAGGACCAGTAATTTTGGTGTTGTCCGAATGGGAAACAGATGAACGTCAGAAATTGTAGGTATTTGAGATATTCATCTCCAGACCAGTCTTGGGTACGTGTTGGTGCTCAAGGATGTCAGACATGTTCCAGACTTGAGGTTGAATTTGCTTTCAGTAGGAAAGCTTGATGAAGAGGGCAGAAGCAGTATTTTTAGCCAAGGACAGTGGAAACTCAGCAGCGGGTCATTGGTTCAGGCTAGAGAAAAGAGATGTACTCTTTACAAGATGCAAGACAAGGTATGCAAGGGACAATTGAATACAACTGAGGACTCTTCTATTAATTTGTGGCACAGTCGATTAGGCTACATGAGTGAGAAGGGCTTGCATATTCTTGCTAAGAGGGAGCAACTCCCAGAGTTAAAAGGTACACGTCTAAACCCATGTGTTCATTACTTAACTGGTAAGCAACATAGAGTATCCTTTGTTAGAAATGTCTTTCATAGAAAATCTCACATTCTGGAGCAAGTTTATACTGATGTTTGTGGTCTTCTGAGAACAAAAATTGTTAATGGTTTTACTGATGTGAAAACTTTTAGTGGTGCACTTTATTTTGTTACTTTTATAGATGACTTCTCCAGGAAGGTTTGGGCATACCCTCCGAAAACCAAGGATCAGGTTCTTGATGTATTCAAGCAATTCCATGCTATGGTTGAGAGAGAAACAGGAAAACAACTGAAATGCATCAGGTCAGATAATGGTGGCGAGTACACAGATCCATTCCATGAATATTATAAAATTCATGGAATTCGCCATGAGTTGATAGTTTCAGGTACCCCACAACACAATGCAATTGCAGAAAGGATGAATCGTACAATTGCAGAAAGAATCAGGTGTATGCTTGCACAGTCTAAGCTGCCAAAGAAATTCTGGGGCGAGGCCTTAAGGACAACAATTGATGTGATCAACTTGTCTCCTGCTCATGCCTTAGCAAATGATGTTACAGATAGGGTATGGTCAGGAAAGGATGTGTCTTACAAGCACCTGAGAGTATTTGAATGCAGAGCATTTGTACATATCCACAAGGAGGAGAGGTCCAAGCTTGATGATAAGACGAGGCAATGCATTTTTCTGGGATATGGTGATGCCAAATTCGGGTACTGGCTATGGGATCCAGAGAAGCAGAAGGTATTTACATCCAAAGACGTGATATTCTTTGAAGACCAGACACTTGAAGATATCAAGAAAGAGGTGTCAATTCAGACTTCTGCGGGTGGATCTATCCACTTAGATCCAATTACTCCTCTAGTGGCACAAGTTGAAGGAAGAACAGTGCAGGAAGATGATGCTGAGGCGGATGTTGATTTACCCGCAAGCCATGTTGAGCAGGAAGAAGTTAGAGAACAACCTCTTCCAGAACCCCAACTGAGAAGATCTTCCAGAGAGTCACAACCTTCTAGAAGATATTCTCCACATGAGTATGTGATGCTTAGTGATGCAGGTGAACCAAAGAGTTACCAGGAAGCACAAGAGTGTGAGCAGAAAGAGCAATGGCTAATAGTTATGCACGATGAGATGGATGCATTACAGAAGAACCACACTTATGATTTGGTGGAACTACCAGAAGGCAAAAAGGCCTTGAAGAACAAGTGGGTTTTCAGGTTGAAGACTCAAGAACAATGTTCTCAACCAAAGTACAAAGCTAGATTGGTTGTGAAAGGCTTTGGTCAAAAGCAAGGTATTGACTTTGAAGAGATTTTCTCTCCTGTTGTTAAAATATCTTTTATTTGTGTTGCTCTAGGCATTGTTGCTAGCCTGGACTTGGAGATTGAGCAGCTAGATGTGAAGACTGCTTTCTTTTATGGTGATTTGGAGGAGGAGATATACATGGAGCAACCAGAAGGCTTTAAAGTCAAAGGTAAAGAAAATCTTGTATGCAGGTTGAAAAAGAGCTTGTATGGGACGAAGCAAGCTCCAAGACAGTGGTACAAAAAATTTGATTCATTTATGGCTGAAAATGAATACAATAGATCGGCTGCAGATCATTGTGTCTACATAAAATGGTTCGGTGAGAATTTTATTATTCTCTTGTTATATGTTGATGATATGCTCATCCTTGGAAAAGATATGTCTATAATTGACAGGTTTAAGAAGGAATTGAGTAAGACCTTTGCAATGAAGGACATGGGGCCAGCAAAGGAAATATTAGGCATGCAGATCTCTCGTGATAGAAAAAACAAGAAGATATGGTTATTGGTGTGAGTTTTATAAAAACCCTTTTTAAAACAATATTTTTAATGAAAATCCGGTGAAAGCCAGACACCAAAAATATAAAAACCGGCTCGCACAAGTGGTGGAGTCCGGGTCGATCTCAGGGAACGGAAAATACTTCGTATTCAAACACACAATCTAACTACTCTTTATTGCCAAAATAAAAAGAATTAATTAAATAATTAACTGCGAGAGTACGGCCCTACACAGAGGGCTTAAACAAAATAAATAAATGGTTTTATTACAGACCCAATTAATAAAATAAAATAAAACCCTAATCTAAAAAGAAAAGAAAGGCTTCAGTGCTTCGAGTCTTCTTGTCCCTTCTTGAGGTAATGTATGTTTTCTTGAACTTTTGCTTTTCTAAGGGCTCTCTGAGGACCTTTCTGAGGGTCTAAGGGTCACTTGAGGGGACCTCAGAGGGCTCTTTAGAAGCTCGAGATCACTTCTCTCGCACGTCCAAACGCTTTCCTGCAAAACACAAAAACAAAACAAAAAGCAGTACGAGGAAGACTAACTAGGAATTTCCTAACAAATGACAAAAAAATTTAACACAAACAGGATTTGACTTAACTAAACTAAACTAAACATGAACTGAACTATGAACGAACATGTAACAACCTACACTAAAAGCCAGAGTAGCAAAACTACCTAACTAACTAAAAAAAATCAAGAAAACAATTGTAGTAGCTAAACTTAACTAATTCAAGAAGCAATAGATTAACTAAAGTGAATTAAAAAAAATCAAGAAGGTAATCAGCTGAACCTATTAACTAATATTAACAAGTAATGACATGAATGAGAACTAAAAATTGGCTGAAGGTAAATTACCCTAATTGGCTAATCCCGAATTGATTAAAACTACTTATTAACTATGTGCAAGATAACAAAAATTATTAACTAACTAATGAATGACAAAATAAACTAATTCAGTCTAAATTCTATGTTGTAAGGAAGATGAATATAAACTAATAGAATCTGGAAATAAAACACAAATATATGTTTGACCCAACTATGATAAAACATATGTCAATGCAATGATAACATAGCAATCAGCTATCCTGTTTTTGACTACATATGCATGCTCAATAACCCTACAACAAATCACGTGAGTTCAATGTAATATAAACTAACTAAATAAAACTACCCTAAGCTATCGCTACAGGCAATGCACTAGTTGACAAAACAAAACCCGTTGATAGGAAGCAACAAAAAGAAGGCTAAAACGTTACTTGAATCTGCCTAAAGTATGATTCACTAACCTATGTAAAAATCAAATAACCTTACCTACATAAAAATCTGTTAACTGCAATTGCTTAAAACGTTGGTTAAGGAATAAATGGCTGAAACATATAACTAATGAAATTAAAAGCTAAGGAACTTAAGCATGTATCGACTAAACTATGTTATTGACTTAAGAAAATGCTGATGTTAAACTGAATCACACTGTAAAACAAAGATGTTGAACCTACAGAAACAAAAACGTTGAACAAGAATGAATAAAACAAACACAATGAAGCAAAATAAACTACCGGCCCAAAAAATATTGCTGAACCTAACACTATATGCACAGACTGAGCCGACCGTTGAGAAGGAATCAAAATAAAAGATCAAACATGTTGCTACCCTTTTTTTTCTCTTTTTTTAAATTTTGACAGACAAAAAACAAAGAAACTGTATACCATGTAGATCTAACTATACGGTACACACCACACACATTAACCCTAAAGACAAAAGAAGGAAACAATTTACGCAGAATTTAGGATATGATTTTTTTTTATTCTTTTCAGCAAAAAAAATAAGAAACTATTCTGAACACCTAAAAAAAAGAGGGGAGAAGAAGTTACCGAGTGGATCGGCTGGACTGGTTGAGGGAAGAACGGTCTCTCCCTATATCAGATTTTCACGTTGCCTCCCTTTTGCTGAAGGAAGAAGAGGAACCCGCTGGCTAGAAAGAAGAAGAAGAAGAAGAAGAAGAAGAAGAAGAAGAAGAAGAAGAAAAACCGGCTGAAGGTAGAGAGAGAGAGAGAGAGAGAGGCGTCAATCCCAAAGAGAGAGACGTCTTTTTTTTTTGGCTGTAGAAGATTACTTATAATACTAAATTAGGGTAAAAGAAAATTTTCAAAACAAGTCCACAATTTTCCATATTTTTCAAAAGACCCATTTTAGTAAAACAACTTTTATTGTCTAAAAACAAACAAACAAACTTCCTAAAAATTAAAAAACCTAAGCAAACTAAACTATGATTAAAACATTCTAACTATAATAGAAACACTAAAGAAAATATATGCAGGGAAAGCTTTGAAAAATACGAATTTCTGATAAAATTCAATTCAATGCAATTTCTCAGAACTAACAATAAAAATGGGTTTTTAGATCGATTTTAACACGGATCATGCATAAATAATTATTAATAAAATGCAAGTATTATGCATGATCAGTTATCATAAGAGAAATACATCGAAAAGGTGTTGGACAGGTTCAGTATGAACAATGCAAAGCCAGTTGGTTCTCCTTTTGCAGGCCACTTTAAGCTAAACTCGGAGCAGAGTCCATCAAGTGACGAGGAGAAGGAGAAAATGAAGAAAGTTCCTTATGCTTCAGCAGTCGGAAGCTTGATGTACGTGATGGTATGTACGAGACCAGACATCGCATATACAACAGGTGTTGCTAGTAGATTCCTTGCAAATCCAGGAAAAGAACATTTGGCAACAATAAAGTGGATCTTTAGATATCTCAGAGATAGATCTAAAGTTTGTTTAAGCTTTGGTGGTGGATCACCTGTCTTGACAGGTTACACAGATGCAAATATGGCTGGAGATATTGATACGAGAAAGTCCACATCTGGTTTTGTACTCACTTTTGCAGGGGGAGTTGTGTCATGGCAGTCAAAATTGCAAAGGTGTATTGCTTTGTCTACTACTGAGGCAGAGTGCATTGCTCTTACAAAAACTTTCAAAGAGATGTTGTGGATGAAAAGATTCTTGATGAAGTTGGGATTTGAGCAAGACAAGTACTTGGTGTACTGTGACAGTCAGAGTGTCATTCATCTCGCCAAGAATCCGAGTTTTCACTCCAAGTCAAAGCATATAGATATCAGGTACCATTGGATCTGAGATGTGTTTGAGAAAAAATTATTTCATCTTGCAAAGATCTCCACAAATGATAATGGTGCAGATATGCTGACAAAGGCCTTACTGATGGAGAAACAAAATACATGTCGGCAACTGGCCGACATGAACTTCAGTTGATTAGTTGAATTGGAGTATCCCCTTTGGCTGGAGGGGGAGATTGTTGGGTCCAGCCCTATCCCTCATTAATGGTGTGGGGAAGTGGAATAACCACCCACTTCTTATTAATGCATAAGAAGTTGAAGGGTCAGCCCTATCCCCTCATTAATGATGTAGGGAAGTGAAATAACCACCTAACTCCCATTAATACAGGAAGTTGAAGGGTTAAAACCCCTTCGGTTTCTGGAATGAGTCTAGATGGCTCACTTCTAGAAGATTCATATCTAGAAGACACTATGTCATCTATAAATAGGGGTGCAGAGGCTGTGTGCTGGAGGGAGGAGGGTAGAGTGGTTGTGTGCAGTGTAGAAAGAGAGAAGAAGTAAGATAGAGAGAGTAGAAAGAAGAAAATGAAGGAAGAATGTTCGTCACCACGCATTGATCCTCAGAGAGAGGTGTTGGTTGTGGTGTTGGCTTTGACTCGGGTTGTGCACCCGAGAGGTAATCTTGTATCTATTTATTCCTGTGATTTCTTTGTTGTTATTATCTTTAGCTTTGGGCAAGCTATTGGACGTTGTAATCTCTACTTTCATTATAGTGGATTATTCTCTCCGTGCCCTGTGGATGTAGGTCGTGTTGACTGAACCACGTAAACCCTTGTGTTGTGATTTGATTGTGCCTTTGTTAGATCCTATATTGCTTCGCATATTTTTTGTTATCTTAATTTCTCTACACCACCCACTATGTGTCAAGAAGCCACCCACCTTTGGGTGGGCCAACACCTCCTCCTATGAGGCCCACTTCACCAGGTACCCTCTCTCTTCTGCTGCTTTCAACAGACTCTCAGGAACCGAACCCTGTTTACCTTTGACTAGGTCAGGCCTTATCACCCACTGGAAAGGGAACCCGGCATTGACCAGGCCATGCAGGAACTCCAGCAGCTGCTCACTGCTAATTTGGGTGTAGCTGCCAAAACTTACATAGAGCACAAACCTCTTGTCCCACCTTGCAAGTCACTCCATGCAGCTCTTGTCTTCCTATAACAAGTTGCTCGAGCCCGACATCGCCGACCTTCCATGGTTTTGTTCTCTTAGGAGGGCATGGAGGGGGCCGATCGTGTAGACGTTCGGGAATTGAGAGGCTGTCTGGTGGAGGACTGGGCCCTCGAGATCATAGAATGTGTTGAGGATGATTCTTGATGCCTTGGTTGAGAGGTGAGTCTCTGTAAGCACAAGTTGAAAGTCGCGGTCGTTGAGGTCATTGATCCGGCAAAATCCTGGTAGGTCTCTTAACCGAACTATGCCCTCCATTCTTGGAATGTAGCTGGTGACATGATCCATGGTTGTTGTCTCTGTCAGCCAAACAAGAATTCGATCTTTAGTAGAAGGCTGAATTCAAAAGAAGCCAGTAAATCATGGACTTGGTTATGTTTGAATCACACGCCAAACATACCTTGTTTTGTTAAACTTACCTTGTCTAAACTAGGGATGGCAATTGGGTCGGGTTGGCGGGTCAGAATACCTCAACACGAACACGACCCGTTTATTAAACGGGTCGGATGTGGCAAACACGAACACGACCCATTTATTAAACGGATAACTTGACCCAACACGGTTAACCCGTTTAATAAACGGGTCAGGTCGATACGACACGGCGACCCGTTTATTAAATAGGTCAACCAAATAACATAGACACGATAACACAGTTACATGGGTTGCAGGTTGCGGGTTGACGGGTTTGTGTAAACGGGTTGCGGGTTGCGAGTTTGTGTAAACGGGTTGACCCGCCCACCTAACCCATTTATTAAACGGGTCAAACGGGTTGGCGGGTTGGCATACTCCTAACATGAACACGACCCGTTTAATAAACGGGTTAGGTGGGTCGACCCGTTTACGACACAAACTCGT
Source organism: Nuphar pumila (assembly GCF_984573655.1). Taxonomy (NCBI): domain Eukaryota; kingdom Viridiplantae; phylum Streptophyta; class Magnoliopsida; order Nymphaeales; family Nymphaeaceae; genus Nuphar; species Nuphar pumila. The sequence goes on along the minus strand of NC_143258.1, from coordinate 1,984,062 downwards.
TTAGGCCAAACCCAAAACCGGATGAGAAGCGGGTTGGCGGGTCAGGTCAGATTTTGCCAGCCCTAGTCTAAACCATGATACAAAATGCTGAAGTATGCAAACATCCCAGATCATGAACTTGGTCACATTTCCCAAAACAAAAGAGAGAAAAAATTAAAATTTTTTAATATGAAATTTCAAAATAGAAAATCAACAATGTCAGGAAGACAGTAATTTCGAAAACATGAACTTGGTCGAATTTCAAATAGTGCCACTTGTTTTCTAAGTGAACGAATTGCCCCATCTAGTCCAAGTTCTCTGGCCAAAAGTCATTTTGATTTTAAGGATATGATATTAAACTGTAGAAAATTTTCAATTAATTTGTAAACTTGTTTACGTTTCACCAGATCTCAAACACAACTTTGGTGGTACGAACCATAGTCATCAATCTTGTTGTCAGGATTTTCTCGACAAAGGATATCACGATACGCCACAAGAAAAATGCCAATTAGCGACAGATATTAGCGACAGATTTTTTTCGTCGCAACTTTGCGATGGATATAGCGATGGAAACTTATTTGCCGCTAAGATTTGTAATATTGACGGATATAGCGACGAAAAAACTTTCGTCGCTACATCTGTCACTACGTAGCGGCAGATTAGCGACGACCCATTTTTGTCGCAACACACACAACGATTAGCGACGGATTAGGTGACGAATGGTTTTTCGTCGCTACTTAGCGACGACGTTAGCATCGGAAATATTCCGTCGCTAAGGGGTCATATAAATTTACGATGGAGTTACGACGGAATTAAGCCATCGCCAAATCCATCACTAATTTTTGCGTAAATCCCTAATCAGAACCCCTTTTCCTCTTTCTTGTTTTGTCTCTCCTGCCCGGCCGATGCAACCCTCCGCCGCCCAATGCCATCCTTCGCGACCCGACGCACTCCATGGCCCGCCAACCGCCGCTCGTCGCTCCCCGGTCCGCCGCTCATCGCCCCTCGTTCCACCCGGCCTGTCTTCCCCCGTTCTGCCGCCCACTGGTCACCGCCAGTCGCTCCCCAGTCCGCCACCCGTTGCCCCCCGCCCACCGCAGGTAAATCCCAGTTTTTTTTACATGTGTCAGAGGGGGCGCCTGCCCTGCATTTTGTTTTTTCCAACAGGGGGTCAACCCCCCTGCCTAGTTTGTTTTTTCCGACAAGGGGGGTTGACCCCCTGCCGCATTTTGTTTTTTTCGGCAGGGGGTCGACCCCCTGCCTCATTTGTTTTTTCGGCAAGGGGGGCGACCCCCTGCAACGTTTTATTTTTTCGGTAGGGGGTCAACCCCCCTGCCTCATCATTTAATTATTCGGGTAGGGGGTCGACCCCCCTGCCTCATTGTTTTATTCGGGCAGGGGGTCACCCTCCTGCCACTCTTTTTTTTTTCGATAGGGGGTCGACCCCTTGCCTTGTTGCCACTTTTTTTTTCCGGCAGGGGGGCCACACCTGCATGGGTTTTTTTTTCGATAGGGGGTCGCCCCCGTGGCTCATTTTTTTATTCGGGCAGGGGGTCGCCCACTGCCTCATTTGTTTTTTTCGGTAGGGGGTGGGTGACCTCCTGCCGCGTTTTGTTTTTTCCGGCAAAGGGTAGACCCCTCTGCCTCGTTGTTTAATTATTCGGGCAGGGGGTCGACCCCCCTGCCTCGTTGTTTTATTCGGATAGGGGGTCACCTTTTTGTCACTTTTTTTTTTTCTGGTAGGGGGTCGACACCCCTGCCTCGTTGCCACCTTTTTTTCGGCAGGGGGGGGGGGGGCGACCCCTGCATAGTTTTTTTTTCCAGGAGAGGGTCGCCCCCGTGCCTCATTTTTTTTAGGGCAGGGGGTCGCCCCTTGCCTCACTTTTTTTGGCAGGGGGGGCGACCCCTGCCTCGTTTGTTTTTTCCGGTAGGGGTCGCCCCCATGCCTCATTTTTTTATTCGGGTAGGGGGTCGCCCCCTGTCATTTTTTTATTCAAGAAGGGGGTCGCCCCCTTGTCATTTTTTTATTCGGGCAGAAGGTCGCCCCCCTGTCATTTTTTTATTCGGGCAGGGGGTAGCCCCTTTGCTTTTCCGGCAAAGGGGAGACCTTGTCTCGAGTTTTTTTTTCGGCAGGGAGTGACTTCATTTTAACACAGTGTCTCTTGAAGATTTCTCAACGGAACCCGCTTGTGCCCCGCCACCCGTATTAAGTAAGTGACAAAAACAATGCAAATCGGGTAAATACCCGTGGTGAGTAAGTGATGCAGGTGCATCACATGTTATTTAATTTATTGGATGCAACACTTTATTGTTCACACACTCACTTAGTTGTTGATATGTAGGACTGCTTTGTTGGAGTTTGGAGCTCATGTTGATCATGATTTTAATGTATGAGAATAAAAATGTTCTTATTTTTTGAGTACGGATTTCATGCTAGGCATAGTAGTAGTTAGCGAGATATTGAAGTGTGTTTGCTGCAAGTGCGTGTTTGATATTTTTTTGATATGAATGATTTCCATGTATTACAATGTTTGATGTGATTGTATCCATGCTTGCATGTAGTTACTTTCAATTTAATTATGACTTGCATGTGAAATTATATAATGAAAGTATGTTTCAAATTAATGTATCGTGTTATGAATAGTTTGCACATGAAAATATTAAGTTATCAATGCATACATCATAATTTTTGTGATTGTATGACATCATATATTGCATGATAAATTTGATATTTTCTTCATCATAGCATTCTGATGACTCTGTTTTAAGTGGTTATGATACATTTCACATGAAGACTGTATCAAGAAAAACATCTGGCGGGACAGATGATCCACAACAGTAGAAGGGCCATGGACCTCCTACTATCAGGTCAGATGTTTGGGATGCAATGTGCGACAAGTGGGCTAGGGATGTATTTTGAAACCGCTCAGCGAAGGCTGCACAAAATCGAGTGAAAATGCCTGAAGCCCATCTACACAGAGGTGCATCTAGGACTTTTGGGAGCCACCAAAAGAAAATGGTAACTCATCAATATATATATATATATATATATATATATATATATATATATATATATATATTCAATTTTATAAGTATTGTTGCAAACGTGTTAACTAAATCTTTTATCATTTCACTTCGCAGGAATCAGAAAAAGGAGGCATTGTGCCATACAAGGATGTGTTTGTTGAAACTCATAAACGTAAGACCGCGAGAGAGTTCGTATCAGAGAAGGCGAGAGTGACAATGGTATATATTTATTTTATTAATAAACATTATAATAGACAAATTACTATGAATTACGTTATCATAAACATTATAATTTTTAATTATTAATTCATATTCAAATCATTACATTGTAGAAGTCATACGAGCAGCAAATGATACAACGATATGGCGATGACTCCACTCAGTATCCGCATTTTGATCATGCAGCATGGGTGACTGCAACCGGTGAACCCAAAAAGGGTCGTATATTCGGGTTTGAGAGTAACATGAACACCACACCAGTCGTAGCCTCTTGCAGCCGAGGCTAACAGAGTTCTCCCGCTAGCATCAGCTCTCAACGTCCTAATGACCCTGCTATGTCTTGGGATGCTGTCTGTCAGCGTCTTGAGAACAAAATGCAGTACTTTTTAAATGAAGTCATTCTCAACATTGTCCGTAATGAGTTGTGCAACTTTTTTCAGGACAGAGGAACTTCGTCTGCATTCAGTATGAGCTCTGGTGCCCGTCAGGTATAAAGTTTTTTTATTGCCTTAGTACACATATAAGCATGATAGAATCACATATGAAGTTTTTTTTCTGCTTTATAACACATATGAGCATGATAGAATCATGTATAAAGTTACTTTACTGCCTTAGAACACATATTAGCTTGATAAAATCACATATAAAGTTTTTTTACTGCCTTAGAACACATATGAGCATGATAGAATCACGTATGAAGTTTTTTTACTGCCATAGAACACATATGAGCATGATAGAATCACATACAAAGTTTTTTTCTGCCTTAGAACACATATGAGCATGATAGAACCATGTATGAAGTTTTTTTATTACTTTATAACACATATAAGCATGATAAAATCACGTATAAAGTTTTTTTACTGTCTTAGAACACATATGAGTATGATAGAATCACATATAAAGTTTTTTTACTGCCTTATAACACATATAAGCATGATAGAATCACATATACAATTTTTTTACTGCCTTAGAGCACATATGAGCATAGTAGAATCACATATACAGTTTTTTTACTGCCTTAGAGCACATATGAGCATGATAAAATCACATATACAGTTTTTTGTCTGCCTTAGAACACATATGAGCATGGTATAATCACATATACAACTTTTTGACTGCCTTAGAGCACATATGAGCATGGTAGAATCACATATACAGTTTTTTTACTGCCTTAAGACACATATGAGCATAATAGAATCACATATAAAGTTTTTTTGTTGCCTTAGAACACATATGAGCATGGTAGAATCACATATACAACTTTTTGACTGCCTTAGAGCACATATGAGCATGATAGAATCACATATACAATTTTTTTATTGCATTTAAACACATATAAGCACGATAGAATATCATATAAAGTTTTTTTTACTGCTTTATAGCACATATGAGCATGATAGAATCATGTATAAAGTTTTTTTACTGCCTTAGAACACATATGAGCATTATAGAATCACATATAGAGTATAATTTATTTCAGTATATTTTGTTTATCAATACTGACATTTCTTTTCTCGTGTAGGTTGGTGGCGATAATCAACGTAGTGGAGTTAAAGGGACAGATTGAGACACTGAACAAGAGTACGCATAAAATCTTGGCGATGATTAGATTTATGTGTTGAATTTGTTCTACCTTCTTTTTGTTTCAAAAATGTAAATGTTGAATTGTAAATAATTAAAACTTGCGAATTTTATGGTGGATCGATTAATTGTTTGAGTTTTCTTTTATATGTATTTTGATGTGTACTTTGTTTTTTATTCACAGCAAATATAAATTGTACAGAAAATATAAATTGTATCACGAGAATTTTTTTTCTTGATATTTAATTTTCAAATATTTTTTTAATTTTTTTTCTTTTTTGCGACGGATATATCTGTCACTAATTACTATAAGCGTTGAATTTAGCGACGGATTAATAACAATGAGAAATTCGTCGCAAAACCAAACCTCCGTAGAGTAACGACGGATTGGGAGACAGATTTTGGCATTCGTTAATCCATCGCAAGTTAGCGACGAAACTGGTGACAGATATATTCCGTTGCTAATTAGCGTCAAAAAATTGCGATGAAAGCTATCCGTCGCTAATCTGACGCTAATCCGTCGCTAAACTGTTTAGCGATGGATTAGCGACGGATTTAGGTCATCGCTAATCCACAGATTTCTTGTAGTGATACATTTAAAAAATTTAGTTTTTCTCCACAAATATTGGTATATTTATATTTTAGAAATATACACAAATTATATGAAAATTATAAGAATATACATATTTTGTTTTTTTTTAAGAGCATATTGTGATAATATCAAGTTTTGAGGTTGGCCTGCCGGTTTAGAGCTCATGCTTTCTTTGGCAAAACTGTAAGAGTGGTTCTTTGTAAATGGTTTACCACCCTATTGAATATACTAAAGTACATTCTATTCGGTTGACCAAAGTTTGTTGAGCCTAATAACATTTACACTCACCTTTAATTAATTTACTCTCTTTTAAATGAATTCTTGGGGACCAAAAAAAATTAGCGGTCGTACCAGTCAGAAATTAGCATACTGCAAGATCCATGGATCAAGAATACACATGTACAAAACTTTTACCACCAATAAAAATTATGTTTTAACATGTACAAAACTTTATTTCATTGTAAAGATGAAAAGAATCAAGAATACACACATGGAGGAAGATCCATGGATCATCCTCCATGTATCTTTGAGAAAACATGCATAAAAACACTTTTTTCATGGATTTCCATCAAAATATTGCATGAGCATCCAATCTATATCAATTTCTCACTTAATTCAAGAGAAAAAGCCCATACCATGAATGAAAACTTTAAGAAAAACGATGGTGAAAGTTAAAAAATGTGGGTAAATAGTTGGAGATGGTCCAAACTCTTCTTCCTCCTTTTTCCTCACTTTATCTCTTCTCCTCCTTTTTTTCCTTCTCTTTCTCTTTTCTCTATCTTTTTTGGGGTCTTTTTATAGGCTCCATAGGGAAGGTCGCCCCTCCCTTTTTCTCCAGCCCTCTCTAGGAGAGTTTTCAAAAGTTGGAACTCTCTCTCTCTCTCCCTTTGTTTCCTATTTTTTTTTAACTCTTCCAAATATTGACTTTTCCAAGTTTTATGTTTTTAGAAGTCTTTCTTTAAACCACTAAGCCTAGACATGGATCTATAAAGATTCCTAATCAACTATCAAAAATAGAATTTCAGAATTAAATTAAATTATTTATTTATTTATTTAATATTAAATTATAAATAAATTCCTAAAAATTTCCAAAAATTACCAAATTAATAGGGGAGGCTTCTTAACATAAATAAGCCCCAAATTAAAGGTTTTGTATTGAATTTAAAGAATGGAATACCCAAAACGAAAATGGACTAAGATCTGGATTAAATCCAGATTAGTGTTGGACCTAAATAGAACCCAAATCCATAAAGATTCGAATCCTAAGCCTTGGATCCAGTCTGATCCAACTCTGGATCCATTTCGACAAACTGCTTCTTTTTTGAAAAATTATGATTTTCGGGCCAACCATAGCCTGAATTTAGAAAAGTAAAATAGCATTGCGCTCAGAATTCTGTGATGTATCCTACGACATATTACACGAATATCAAATTTTGAATTTCACCTGAAAATAACCTAAATTTTGTTTGAATTTAAATGTCAAAAATAAAACTTTTTCTCACGTTTCGATTGGCTTGTTTGAACCTAGTTGATGAGACCTTGGTCAAACCCAGACTCGAAAACATCGATCTAAAATCGTGGTTCAAAAGATTTTTCTTTCAGACTTAGCCAAATTTTTGAAAATCTTAAATTTAACTAAGTGTAAAAATACCAAATATAGAGATCACATCTGAAGGGTAAAATGTTAAAAAAAAATTGAAAAATAAAAGATTAGAGCTTTTCACTAAGGGGGGTTGGATCGAATGATGTCTGTATGGCCCTGAATGGTTTGGTCAACGATTCAGCTGCATCGGCCGATACCTATACTCAAGTAAATTGTTCTTTGTTGGCCAAAAAAAACATTACATGTCAATCAGAACGTGACATGTGTTAAACTCATTAAATTAATATTAAAAAAATTAAAAAAAACAAGTTTTTAAAATATTTTTTACATTTATTAAAAAGGCCAATTCATGGGTGATGTGTATCGATTTTCTGGCGATACGATACGGAGCGGCCTGTATCCGATAATGACAGCATTGGTTGGACCCACAAGGGTAGCAAACATTATCCCTTACAGAAACCTTCCAAATGCAATTAGGATCTATAATGTCACGGAGTCTTACAACTATTTACATATTTTTCTCTCTGGTTAGTTTTCTCCTTCATCTTCTTCTGTTGAATCCGTTTCCTCATTGGTAACAGCAAAAACATCTCTTGGTGAATCGAATTTGGACCCAGATCCATGGATCGGCCCTTGGAGAACCGGGTCACAGACATCTTGCTCCCTTTTCAGGTCTGAAGGAGGCAAGAAGCAGTCCATGGACAAGCCCCATATGTTAAAATCTATCTCTTCAATGGTCCATGTCTCTTCCATCCGGGTTCTCGTGTGGTTTGTCGATGACTCGCCGAACCGGAACAACGAGACCTCGGTCCGGCCCTCATGAGCTATGAGGATCCCATCAACATGCCTGTAATTTTGGATCAGTGACAACATTGTGGTCTCCCAATATGTGATCTCATCTCCCTTGGCCTTGATTCGAAGCAAATGTGAGTCTTCCAATTGGACCAGCAACCCGGTCCGTTGGCTGAAGTAGCCCCATACAGTGTGCCGTATGATCTCCACTTTTTTGCTGCTTCTAGCCTGTAGAGTTGTTGTCTCTGCCTCAAGCTTGAGGATAAAGCAATCCTCACCATTGATCGTCTTCTCGCCGATGCAGACAGAATTGATGAATAAACTTGCAATGGATCTTGGGTCCAAACCCTGAAATCAAGATACTAATTTAGATCAAATGGTCAAGGGGTAAGCCCTCAGAGTTTTATGCCAACACCGCAACACGGACAGAGACCGTAGTATGGCAGGCTGAGCCAACGCAGCTAGGTCTCTGCGCCTGGGGTGGTTTCTCCGAGTAAAAACCACACAAAAAATGTTGTAATTACGATGATTAAAATGATAATTACAATAGATTAATAAGGCCGCAACTAATGAAAGAAAAATGGCACACAAGGCTTTGGACTAGTCGCTTGAGTGCAATCAAAGGCATTTTTATATGCATTTGAAAGTTTTACATGCAAGCCATGTCTCTAAAATTTGGTTCGAATAGAACATTAAATATTAAGATGGTACTTTTATTTATTTTTCTTTTTCTTTTCTTTTGTGCTTTTGTCAAGTTAACATTTATTGGTGCACACGTCCATGCATAAATTTGTACTAGAAAATTAATTATAGCAGAATATAAATAACACAAATCGTGCCACTTTTTTTTTTAGCTTAATTAACGAAAAACAAAGGCATACCTAGATTAAAGAAATAACAATTAGAAGTTATGTTTTTTCAAAATGTACTATATTTCATGCAATACTTAGTGGCAAAGCAGTTTTCAAATAATTAATTCTACCATAGTTCTTCTTGAATGGTTCTAGCCGCATGCTTTTGTTTGGCTCGTAGGATCCAAAGAAAACAACTAGGGATGGCGGTGGACCTGGGGAAAATGGGACCCTGCCCCACCTCGCCCTGTTTGGACCAGGGATGAAGGATATGAAACGGGGATGGACGTTAAAATCAAAACCCATGCAGGGATGAAGGTGGGGATGGACTTACACTCTCCCCCCGTCCGCGATCCACGTTAGTAAAAAAAACTAAAATGCTTTTAAGGATGGCATTGGACATGAGATAGGGATGCAAGTTAAAATCAAAATCAAAATCCGTGCAGGGATGGAAGGCGAAATTTTGAGACGGACGGGGGTGGAGACTAGGGATGGCAGTGGACCGTTCGGGGATGGAGGCGGGGATCGACGTACACTTTTCTCGGCCCCGCCCCACCCCACCCCACCCCATCCCCGCCGCGATCCCCGCCCCGCCTCATACCCGTTTGAATCGGGGATGGAGGACGTGAAACGGGGATGAAGGCAGGGTGAAGGTTCAAATCCATCCCTGTCGGGGATGGAGGTTCTAATCTTGAGGCAGGGTGGGGGTGGAGCCCTTGTCCCCCGCCCCGCCCCACTGCCATCCCTAGTGGAGACCTTGTCCCCCACCCCCGCCCGAGTCCACTGCCATCCCTAAAAACAACCAATAACAATCTATTTTTGTGAATTTATTTTTATTAAAAGAAAACAAATAAATTTTGTTTTTGAATCTATTATATTATCAACTTTGGCAGTAAGATGGGGCCGCCATTTTTACCTATAAAAGAAAGAAAGAAAAATGAAAATAGATCCTGTGGCTTTTTTCTAATCTCACCAAAACAAGGGAAGAAATGAAAATTTTAAAAAAAAAAATTGCCATTTAATATGGTAGTGATAAAAATACCCTTCAAACTTCAAAGGTCTAGAAAAAGGAACTTTGTTAGTTATGCATAAAGAATGAATTTGAATACAACAAGTACTTAGCACGTCTATGCATGTGAGCCCATGTTCCTTGCAATGAAGAATACTTGAAAGGAGAAATTCATGGTCCGTTTACTTTTCTTTAGGGGATGATTGACACATCCTTGCTTCATTCTTAATTCTACCTGGAAATCTATGTATGCAAGTTAGGCTTTGAAATTGGGCATGCCCACTAGGTTAATAAAAAATGTATAGGTGATTGAGTTGATCAAGCCCGGTTGTTGAAGTTGACTGACTTGATCGTGAGCAAGCCTAGATTGCTAGGTTGAGTTCCAAACTTGCCAACTTGGTCAAAATATCGGCGATATCTGACACACAAACTAAACCTAGTGCATATCCATTGATTCAAGGAGAGATTTGCCATGTTAAGATCACCAACAAGCTTTGCACATTTGATTCAGGGAGACATACGTATAATGAGCAGATAGATACTGTGAAAGTGTGAAGGGCTTCAAACCACATATACCTGCAATGAACGGCGTAGGGGACGTGGGAGTCCCTTCGAGGCGTGGGAAGGGTGCCAGGGGCTCTGCCTCCACGCCACCTTCCCATCACTCCCGGCACTAACCTTGCACCCTGACACCACCAACTCTATGCACCACAGATTAGGGTTCTTCTGCCACAGCACGAACCCTCCAACCTCCCCTCCTACGGCAGTGCTCCTTGCCTTTACTACCTTACCGCCCTCATGGAGCTCGGATGTCATCATCCTCACCTTCCCCACTGCATACATGCTCTTCACAGAGTCCAAAGCCATGTGCCCTCCAACCGCAGCAACGTATTGCTCAACTATATACTTGGCCATCCCTGCCTCCTGTACAGCACAAACAGAGATTTTTCTAGGAGTTAGAAAACAGCTTCTTTTGTCTTTCTTTCTCTTGGTTCTTGAACTCCTTTTCTTTATACGAGGAAAAACTACAGTTATGATTCAGACGTCCGGTCCTTTTAAAAGCCGAGACGTGTCGCATTGACCATGGCCCTATTTCAGTATCTGCAGTGTAAAACCTCAGAGGATCGGAGGATATTGAAAACCACCATTGATGGCCATCTACCGTCCATCCTGGCGGATTGACGGCCCGATGCTAAATCCTCCATTCAAAAGAATTTTGGGGGATTCGGCATCAGCTGAAAAAACAATTGAACGGTGGTTTTCAATATCATTTGGTCCAAATATTGCCACCCCCCCCCCCTGCCCAATGGAGATAGTTTCTCATTGGCTTTGACATTGTGAAAAGGGACGCACACACCAGGTATCGAACTCGTGACATCCTTCAACTTGAATGCCCGAAGACAATCCGCCTACCCAGGTGTGTGGAGCCCTTGTGGGTTCTTAAACATCCATATTGAAAATCCAATTTGTAAAGCAGTAGAATTTGTGGTTTTTGTCTTCTCAAGCCAGATCTGTCTAAAAACTTACAGTTCGTTTGGAAAAACTGGGCATGGCTTTCCATGAATTATAAGACACATCTGCTTAAAACTCACAGTTCATTCTGGAAAGTAAAAGTAAAAAAAATAAAAAAAGAGTACTGTTTTTCATCTCATTGCCTTCAAATCTTCATGCTAAACGTATATGACAAACAAAAGTTTTCAAAGTTCCCCAAAACGTGAACAACAAACGATCAACAAAAAACTGCAGATTGAAAAACGTCAGACTGTTATTTAGTATGTTCATAGGCTAAGTTACAGCTATGATATATTTAGGCTTAAGGAGATGAATCATGTAAGATGCAATAATAAACTCGACCACCATGATCGAGGAAAATTGTTGATTGATATAAAAGCATTATAGATTAGAAAAAACTCTGTCTACATTGATATAAAAGCATTATAGACCCAAAAAACTCTCTGTTTTAGCACCATGGGGGCAAATTTTAGATGACCAACATTAGGATTTAGAGATCTTACGAGGGGATGGTCTTTGATGGGGCGATTGGCTACATCATCATCATGGAGGGGAAGGGGGATGAGGGGAGCACCAACCACACCGAGAAGGAGCTGAAGCTCAGTGTTGTGGCCTCCGAAGATGGGGGGCGAGGACCTGCCTCTGCGAGGCCTCATCCAAGCCTTCATGGCGAGCCAAGAGTTGGGCCTCGCGGCGATCATCTCCTCCGGGATGGGGACCTCGAGGACCGTATCAAGGCCGCGTTCTCTGTCCAAGTTGGGGCACAGTTTCCTCATGGGAGGAGCCTAAAATCCGGAGGAGGGGAAGCAAAAGACCCACCCTTAATCTCCCTTCTGCAACATATGTGTATAAAGCGGGTGGGAAGAAACGGTTTCAAAGAAAGCAAGCTTCATGTGGATATGGGGAGAACTCTTTTGCGGGTGGCCCACACACGACATGGGGCTGCCTTTCGCTCCTATGTCGACTTCGTGACCTGCACGCTCTTCGGGCCGTGCCGAAGATTTCTCTCTCTCTCTCTCTCTCTCTCTCTCTCTCTCTCTCTCTCTATATATATATATATATATATATATATATATATATATATATATATATATATATATATATTTTTTTTTTTTTTTACTTAAGTGTGAACTAAGCATTTACGGCGCTTTTTCCTGAATCTGACCCTGCATATGCGTTAGGTACAGTCCGTTTGCTAGGCATCAACTGTCACATCATTTAGTTTTGACAAAAAAAAAAGCACTTTTTGGATGCTGAATTATTTACAAGAATTCTAAATCGTCAAGCCTTAAAAGATCATGTGTCATAGTCGGCCGATCCAAAAGGTTGTCCCCATAAAAAAAAAATCATGTAAATCACCTACTGTATATGGACAGATTTAGGTAAAGAAAAACCATAAAATTCATGGTTCACACCCTAATTCTCATTTTTGTAGTTTTCATATTCTAGTGGCTATATATATATATGGTTTTTCAGATTTTTTAATATTTTTGCCCATAAATGTGTTGGGCATGGTCGATTTACTAGGAATCCACATATGGATTATATGTTTTCCATGAAAAGAGTGATATTTGGAACTTCAAAATTTTACAAAGATTTTAGACCGTTGATTTTTTTAACTTTAGAAAACCCACCCATGTGTCAAAATCAAATGTTTCAAGAGATGATCCTTATATAATCAAGTACATAGATCACATCTGTAGGGTTAGAATTTAAAAATAAAACAAAAAGCATGAAAAATCCATTTAGCATATTAAAATTAGCATGGATGTATTAGCTAGAGAGAGCCACTAGAATATGAAAACTAATGTGTAAACAGTGATTTTCATAGATTTTTTGTTCTTTTTCTTTTGAATCTAACCATGCGGATGTGATTTACATGCTTGGTTTTATAAGAACCAGCTCTTGTATCATCTGATTTTGATGCATAAATAATATTTTTTTAAGGCTTCAAAATTAATAGCTCATAATCTTCATAAATATTCACACATTTAAAAATCACATTTTTTCATCAAAAATCCACTATCCAATGGCTGATTCTTAGCAAACTCACCATGCCAAGCACATCCACATGGTTGGATTTGCAAAAAAGTGTTGAAAGGCCCATATTTTCACTTCTCATATTCTGGTGACTCATATATATATATATATATATATATATATATGTGTGTGTGTGTGTGTGTTTGTGTGTGTGCGCGTGCGTGAATGAGAGAAATTTTTAGCCCAATAAATAATTTTTTACTAGATGAACTAAAGCAATTACATTTGTAAGTTTGATCTATAAAACATACAATAAAGCGTTATCAAACTTTATGGGCCATGCCATTCCATATACAAGTTGGGTAGAGCAAACCGATAGTGCATTTATGAACAAATTTATGGTGTGTATGTCATTCATAATTTAGTAATCAAAGCAAACTACCTATTTATACACTTTGGTAAAGATAAAACACTCCAACATTGGATATGAAAGGACGAGATAGAATATGTAGGGGATGAAATTTGTCCACCAACCTAGCCTGGACCAATGTGGGTGAAACCTACGCTAGTAAATGTGCTCCCTTCACTAGCTTCTATGTCACAAAGACACGTGGACACGAGGATGCACGACGAGGATCCAACTCAAAAGCTTGAAAGTTTTTTTATACATACGACACGAGATCGATGCAGAACTTTTAAAATTTTTAATCAATAAAAAACTATTTTTTATATTTTAATATTAAAATAAAAACAGTAAATAATATTAAAATATTCACTGTGGGTGTCTTACCCGTGTCCGCTCGTATCACTAGGGACACATTGCCAAAATGGCGTGCCCCTCTTTGACATAGACTAGCTTTTAGTGCATGAGAAATGATGATATTATGGCTTGATCGTTTGTTTCAATAGTTTGCCACATTGAACTCCTTTAAAATGATCATGTTAACAAGGTGCTGGCAAAATGACATTTTTTTAGAGTGGATGGAGGAGGGAGCGACTGATATCAACCTTGGGGTGGGGAGGATCAAAGTAGCGGATGCCCCTCAGGGGATATGCAAGCCCAGGGGCGGCTCAAGAGAAGTTGAGGCCTTAGGTGAAGCATCCAAATGAAGCCCTAATCTTTTTTTTATTATACATAAAAATTCTATTATTTATTAAAGGGGTTACACCTTTTTTTCTTAAATTCTTAATATCTTTTATATTTACTAATTGGGTTTATATATATATATATATATATATATATATATATATATATATTCATCATATTACACCAAAAAAACATAAAATAATTTAAAAAATATTATCTACAATCCATATTTCTTGCTTTTAATGATTCCAATGTATTGATTAAATATTTATTATCAACCTTTGTCATTATATCTCTTTCAATAGATAGACTTAATCTTTTTTATGAAATAGTTGTTCTTAAATAATAGTTAATCAATTTTAATTTTGAAAAACTTTTTTTTGGCATAAGCAAAGGTAATAAGTGTGGTCAAGAGTATTCTATAAGCAATATATGCATTTAAAAAATAATTTAATCTTTTATGAAAGTTAGTGTGTCAATTGAATTCTTTTTCTTTTTCTAAAATTTCTCTCAAGGCAGATTAGAATAAGGAATCACCATGAGTGTGTTTGATCCACAGCAAATACACATGCATAGAATCCATCTCAAAGAGAGGATGTTGTGACTCATAAGACTGCAAGGGTATAAAGTATAGTGTTGCTGCTATTCTAGAACAGGCCAAATGGGAAGTAGGAAGAGGGAACCATGTGAAATTCTGATTTGATCCATGGTGCCCTCAAAGGCCTCTCATTAACCTACTTCCTCAGAACACCAGGCAGATCATGTACCACAGCATGGTGGTCATAAAGGTCTGTGATCAACTAGAAAACAACCAGATCCTGAGAGGAGAGTGGACAACCAGACCTGCGATCTTAAGAGCCCATATAAATTGGTGTGGTGGCCACCCAAAGAATTCTCTGTTAAATCTGTTTGGGAAGCAATTAGAAACCACAACCAGAAAAAACCAAATTTTACAAGTTTATATTGGTTAAAAAAGCCTTCCCAAGGGCTGCTATAACTCTCAGACAGGCTATAGCGGATTGAACAACTTTTTAGTAAGGAACAACAATGTTCGAGTCTCTGTGAATTGTGCAAGAAAGCAAATGAAGATACAAAGCCACTTATTCCTCAAGTGCTAACCCATGATCTCCCTTTCATAATAGAGTTGGGATCAAAGGAGCCGCTAAGTGCCATGACTATGTAACACTAGCCGGAGCAGGTTATATGTTCTCCCCCGAAGAGGGCAGTTAGCTACATCTTGTGTTCGGGGGGTCCCAATGAACATCACATATTTAAGCATGTGTGTCTCGTATCCTCATGTTTGTCAGCATTATTTGACATTGGAGTTTGATGTGATTGCAAATACTTAAGTACCCTCTTCTCCATTGGTGCCAAAAAAAATGACGATTCTATAAAAGGAGTGGTTGTAAAGACTTAAGTGCCCCAAAGATGATTATTTAAGACCTAGTCTCTGCACTGTAGGATTATTCGAGAAAGAAATCTCTTATGGAGGAGACCATGAACATCAACCCTCTCACTCACTCTCTTCCTTCTCTTTCTGCTTATGTGCACATCCAGCAGAAGATCCTACATTGCTCCATCAAGCACCGACTAACCTGCACATTGATTGTTGTGGAGCTTGATGCAGAATTTTTACTCTTACAGGAGGAGGGTTTGGGGGCTCCTCCCAGCGTGGGTAGCATCGTTCAACTTGATGAGTTGTGGAGCCTGATGTAGGGTTTTTACCCTTATAGGAGGAGGGTTTGAGGGCTCCTTCCAGCGTGGGTAGCATCGTTCAACTTGATGAGTTGTGGAGCCTGATGCAGAGTTTTTACCCTTACAAGAGGGGGGTTTGGGGGCTCTCCCTCGACGCGGGTTCCGCTGCGCAGTCAGCGGGTGGGGGGCTCGGGGGCAGCACCCCCCGGATCAATTTTTTTGGGGCCTTGTATAATTTTTTATTTTCTTTTCCTCTTTTAACTATCATAAAAGAGCAATAAAGTTTTTTGTTTAATCGTGGGGCTCATGTTTCCTTCAGTTGTTTCTTACTCGAGGTTTTCGTAACACCCCTTCCCACGATTTTTCTTTTTCTGATTCTTTCCCACGATTTTTTCAATGACTCCCCTAAAGTGATTTTTAGTGTTGTCGGGTCTCCAACGAGCCCCACAAAAATTTATAGTGTTGTCCGATCTTCCAACAGTGATTTGTAGTATTGTCGATCCTTCCTACAACGTTTTGTAGTGTTTTCGAGTCTCCAACAAACCCATCAACGATTTATAGTGTTTTCGGTATCTAATAAATG
The DNA here is from genome assembly GCF_984573655.1 of Nuphar pumila. Lineage (NCBI taxonomy): Eukaryota > Viridiplantae > Streptophyta > Magnoliopsida > Nymphaeales > Nymphaeaceae > Nuphar > Nuphar pumila. Next base: position 1,967,552 of record NC_143258.1, on the reverse strand, counting down.
AAAGTGAGCCCCACAACAATTTATAATCACATGACAACATTGCATGCCGCCCACAGCTATAGAGTGCAAGCCTCACACAAGGAGTCCAAGTCAAGTGCTATCACATGGCATCATTTTTTGTGCCTTACTCACTTGATCACCTTGAGGATAGGGCCTGTCATGTGTGTGGTCCATGACCTGATGGAGGACCATCAGATGCACACAAAAAATATGCCATGTGATTCGAACTCCAATTACACATAAAATATTGTCATGTGATTGGCTGTGGCACTTGGACACTCTCACCTCTGGATCTGGGATGCATATAATAGTCCTGTTCTATGAAATTCTTTAAGGCTTTAAGCATTTAAGCCAAAGACATGTTACTGAAGAGGACTCACACATGACAGCATCTGGCCTCCCTAAATTCTCTAGGGTTAGGGTTTTGTCTTCAACGCTGCGTTTAGCATTTTGTCCCTACAGGCATCATTGTCCCGTTCTTGGAATCCACGGCAACATGTCTTTGGTAAATAATTAAATTTTTGTTTCTGCCTGCGTCCTCACGTACTCCATGTTCTTTACTCTCTCTCTATCTCACACCGTGTCCTGTCTTCTTCTGGTTCTCTTTTTATTTATCTATGCTTTTTACTGGTTTTTATCGTAACCCTAACCTTGTACAAACAGCTCCACGACGCAGTGTCCTGTACTTGACATGACAATTGGAGCTTGTCACCGAAAGGTTAGCCGAGATTCGCGGTTGGGCCCACGAAAGGTGGGGCCAGGAATGCAGCACCTGAGGTGGGATCCACTTGTCACGAATTGGGTCCCACACAAATATGGTCCTACTGTTTATAGGGTTGGTCCCTTGCTGTCTCCATCAAAGCAGTCGCGTGTGAGAGCCATGAGGGGGCGTTTGATTCGCCGACAGGGGAGGACAAGGAGACTCCAGTCTTATCATGTTCTGTCCGTGGACAGATCTGTACAAAGAAGCGTTTTTTTTTTGGAAAGGTGTCGTGTCTTTTTCTTTTCCAGGTGAGAGGGAATAACACTTTGAGACAGCAAAATGCGTTCCAAAGGGACGATTGAGATGCATTATCCCGCCCGTCTGCGCATCTCATGTTTGCGTGCCCTCACATGATGGGCATTCCGGGAACACCACGTCCCGTTCATTCAAATGCCGCCTGAAGCCTAGAGTCGGACAAGTCCAACGAAAGAATGCTAACCCACCAAACTTTAGGCCAAGGCTTTCGAGTCAGGTAGGTCCCATTAGAGTAGTGGACTCGAGCATCTCACGCAAATCCTCACCAGCAAATGGATCGAGTCTCCTGTGAGCTCCAAGCCCATGAGCTATAGAGGCCAATGAGAGTTGTACAAATATTAGCCATATTTGAACAAAAAATACAGTGTTTAGTCACCGTTTTAAATATGCAAAATATCGCAATATCTTCAAAATGTTACGATACTATTGCTTAAACAGAAAGGTTAATCTTATTTTTTATATATCTTGTTTTTCCTTGCATTATTTGTTTTCCAATTTATTTATTATTGTTGATGTTTTCTGATAAAAATGCAAGAAAAAAAAGTCCAATTTTAATCAAGAATTTGGCTGCCAATATTTTGCCGTTTTATACTTTTATCACTGTAGATTGTCATGTCAATAATTGAGCCAGGATCGGGTGCAATATGATTGCACAAAATTTTGTGCATTAAGCACCCTCATCAAGTCTTGGGTCCCACACCTGACAGGCCCTGTCCCCAAGATTTTAATGCACAAATATTTGTGCAATCATATTGCACCTGATCTTTTCACTCAATAATTTGCTATTGCATTCAACCGTTTGGCTTCTCTTGTGGGTGGCACTTCAAACACTCGGCACAAAGAATGAAACTTTTGGCGTTTCATTGATGAATTAGTCATGCTCATGTTTTTTGAAACAAATTAATTTGTAAATCATTTATGTGCTTTATTTGACTAAACTGTAGTAAATTATGTTAGGGATGTAAAGGGGTTAGATTCAATTCCTATCTAAAGCATTCTTCAATTCAAACTAGGGTTACCCAAAGCGCCGTACAATATAGGGAAGTGTGATTTCTCGAAATGCATTTTGGAAGCGCGAAACTTGATGCTTCCGAAATGTGCGGAGAAGCGCAAAAAAAAATAGAGAGCACGCTTCCCATTTTGGAGAAGCTCGCTTCCACTTATTTTTTATTTTTTGTATTTTTTGTTTTTCTTACTTTTTTCAATTTCCTCTTGCTTCTCCCTTGCTTCTTATGTCGTTTCCGGTTCACTTTGGAGATGATTATTAGTTCGCTTTTAAGTCATCCCGTGCTTCTCGCTTCTTAAAATTTTGAAAGTACCTCGCATCCTGCTCCTGCTTCTGACAACTCTAATCCAAACTAATCAGACACTTATTATATAATCCATTTTAGACATATTTGATAACTCACATCTAAGTTGGTCTTTGGAGGATGGGGACGATAATCTGAAATCTTTCTAAATATTAGGATTTCCTAAAATGGAAATCCCTACAATAAATTAAAAATAAAAATAGCCATAAAAACATGAGCATGTTCAAAATTTAAAAACTACTAAAATAAAAATATAATAAAACCAAGATAAAAAACACTGCAATATATTGGGAATGGGTGACTTTTTATATTTTGATAATTTCGTGGTTTGCCAATTTCTACTGATGCTAGGAACTCAACTCAGACTTAGGTGTTGGAGTCAAGCCCTAGGTAAGTTGATCTGGTACTTGGTAGACTTGCATATTGTAGAGCAAGTCGGAATCTGATGGCACAACTGAATCTAGATATAAATTTTTTATGTTAATTAATACTGGATCTGATAAGGAAAAAGCTTGAAAACAGGTAGATTTGATCCAGATCCAAATGTAGATCTGACAGAAAGTATTAGGAATGTAAACAGTTCGGATTCAGATATGATGTAGACAATACAATATCTGATATGTTGGCTAAATGGATTCAAATTTGGATTCGGATTCAAGATGGTTGAAAACTGAAAAGCTCATACAATATCCACTTTTTTTACTTGTAAACGAATTCTGTAGCAAAAAATAAAAACCGTATATGAATTCAATTATAATCTGATATGGTTTTGGCTTACAAAATGCAACTAAACAGAAACAAATTTACTCAGATATCGGATAAAATCCTGTTCATTGACATTCCTATAAAGTATAGATCTAAATTCAAATCTGAATCCAAGAAATTCAATCATGTAAGACCGAATCTGACCCGATATGCACTTGGATCTTTTTTCAACATCCATATCCGGGTATATTGTGCCCAATTTGGATCAGGATCTGAGCAAATCCGATCCATTTACACCTCAAAATGAGATTGCTCCTAAGATGCCGTTTCTTTCAAGGGGAAATATACATTACAATATGATGGGGAACGTGCGATGCATGTGATGGCAATTATCTACCCGTGATTGATAAATGTGGCTAGCTCTACAAGCTAGGTTGGAGTAGGGCGTGCTGATTAGGGTAGCATCTTGGATTTTAAAGGGTTTTTTCTTACTCTTTTTTTTTTTTATAACCCAAAGAAATCACACTCAGTAGAAAGCGAGCAGGTTGTATGTTCCCCCCGCGAACACGGGGCCGGCATGTTCGGGGGTCCGAATGAGTGCCACGTTGGCACTCATTCGGGAGTTATGTACAGAGGAATATCTTGGGATCCGCAATATTCCTTCCTACACACCCAAGAATGAGTGCCAACGTGGCACTCATTCGGACCCCCGAACACGCGGCCCCGTGTTCCACGGGGAACATACATCACCCTCTCCAGTAGAAAGGCTTATTCACGCTGGCTCAGCCTGCCATATCTACAGTCATGCTAGCAACATAAAACTTTGAAAGCTAGGACTCCTGCCCTCGGGGCCTATGCTACGCGTTGGCTTGTACATAGAGGCGACGAGAATCGAAACTTGACTGCCCGTCTAGTAGCCAAGGCCCCACCCCACTAGGCCAACCCCCCTTGGGGCACTTACTCTTTGTTTATTTGAGGGAATGTATAACAAGTTTAATTAAGAAATGAACTTCATGCCTAGCAAGTCACCTTGGAGTTCACTCCAAAATTTTCATACTTAATAATTTGTATACACTGGTTATTTTAACGCATCTATTGTCACTTTCACTTGTTAATCTCTTGTTGTTTTAATTGTTAACGGGAAATTAATTTATTATAGTATAGATGGTGCACAACCCAATCATAGAAACTTCTAAGATCAGTTTCTTCCTCAAGGGTGTGCTTGGCACCTTGGGAAAACTTGACCATATTCACGAATTCCAAGGACCAAGTTCATGAACTTGGTTACAATATTTCACGTGATGTATGCACAAGAATACATGCTAATAACAGATCACCAATATTCCAAACCACAAACATGTTTTATGTGACCATAAATAATTCCGCTATGGGCAATTATACTTCAAACTTTGTGCAGATCTCAAAATTTAACTGCATAATATTTGTAGAGTTCAAGAGGGTGACCGACCAATATTCAACTTTAGATTGTGGCTTCTCATGTTTCTATGCACCAAAGATAGTTTTTCCCTAGCCCAAACACCTAGACCCACATGAGGCTATTGTTGCAAACCTCTATGACAAATATAGCGAGATTTATAAAAAAATTGCCGATATATAGCAAGAAATTGCCTGAAAGTTTAAAACTACAATTTGTCGCGAGATTTTCAAGCCGTGACAAATATCATGATATTTATATTTTTAAAAGATATTTATTGTGAAAACCATCAAGATTTTTATTTTTAAATTGTTTTATTTATATTTTATTATAAAAATTAAAAGTTTTTATATTTTTAATTTATTTTTTATTTCCAAGATTTTTGCCAAAAAATGCAAGATTTATGAAAAAATTCAAAATCTCCTGAGTTTTTTGCTTGCTGAGATTTTGTCGTTTTTAACTTTTGTGACTATGTTGCAAACAAATGAGTTCATTGAGATCAATGTTGTTATTGGAATCGGACTTTGTATCGTTTGGCCAACGATTCGGGTGAATCGGGCCGATACCGATTCTCAAGTGAATCGACGTGTTAATCAGAACGTGACACATGTTAAAACCATTAAAATAATATTAAAATTTTAATTTTAAGCTGCTTTTTATATTTATTAAAAAATAGCCGATTCAGGTCTGTATCTTATGGACTTTTTGCTAAGGCAAATGAGATTCACTTTCTCACAACCTAACTTTTTATGGTAGGCTGCATATACAAAGCAAATTAGAAAGAGCAGCACGGTTATCTTGTGAAGAAAATAATGGTTATCACATTTTTAAGGTAGCTATCTCAAAAAGATCAAACCACTCAGTCAACATTCCAATTTGAGTGTTCTACAAAAGTTAGATATCTAAGCCAATGTTGTCAGTATCGGAATCGGACCTGTATCGTTTGGCCGCGGTATCGATTCTCAAGTGAATCATTTTGAATCGACAAAAAAAATAAGTAAAAAATATTATGCGTCAATCAGAACATGACACATGTTAAAGCCATTAAAATAATATTACAAAATTATTTTTAAACTATTTTTTATATTTATTAAAAAGTAGCCGATTCAGCCAGTATGGTATCGATTTTCTGGCAATATGATACGTACTGACAACACTCTTCTAAGCTTCCTCGCCAAAAGAAGAAACCAGATCAGGTGATATGTCAAAACACAATTTTTTTTTGCGTTTTGAAATCATCACCAACGTTTGTAATAATGACATCAGCTTTTCTGGTGGGCCCAACTGTTTGTATGGTGAGTGAAAGGCGATGAACGGTGATGATTTCAAATCACAAAAAAGAAATTATGCTCATCTGACCTCAAAAGAAGATGAACAGATATTATTACGGGTGTCAACGGGTAGGTTTTACCCAGAAACGATCGGGGCCAAACCCTATAGGGTTCAGGTATGGTGGACAAATAAGAAGACCGGATTAAGATCTGAGACCGGACCTGAAGGTTCAATTAATACATGGACCCGGATTATGAAATTTTATACCAGACCCGGGCCCGACCCGAGTTCTAATTAAGACCCAATTTTCAATGTAAAAATAATAAAAAAAAATATTATTTTACTGGGTATGATCCGGGTCTGGTTCATGTAGTTCTTATCGAGTCCTGGTATGGTTTCTCTTATACCCTTAACTTAAGGGCCAAAGAGCAAAACCAACACAAGCAATAAGAAAGTTTTATCTATACCAAGGATTGGTCACTGAACCAGGCTGCCCGCCGTACACCCCGATGCCTTTGGGCAGGGCTTGGGCTGGTTTCAAGAAGCGTTTAAAAACTCACCTCAGTGACTAAGGTGACTCGGCTCGACTCGACCCGACCATTGACTGGGTCAAATTATTGAATGACCTGGGAATCAACAAAACTCGGTCAAGTAATACATACAAGATGTTTTTTATGTATATATATATATATAATCCATAATTCCATATTATGTATAGTATATAAATGATATATTTGCATAAATATATAATATAATATGTATACTTTGTATACATAATTATAACAAACATGTATATTATGATATTATATGTAACATTTACAAATATAATATATATAAACATATTATACATACATTTTACATATTTTATAGAAAATATAAACTTGTCATAACTCGGCCGAGTCACCGAATTGACTTGGCAACCCATGCCCAGCCGAGTCGCGAGTTACCGGGTTTTAAAACATTGTTTTGAGAGGCCCAGCCTGGTCAACACATGCCCACCCTTTCAAGAAGGGAGGCAGCACATGGGTCACGCATGGCTTAGGCTAATAACGTGAAGAGAGAGGAGGAAGAGCTTGGAATACCTTAAAAGATAAGTCACACAAAGCCTTAAATTATAGCTTATGTGGGGTTAACACACATTAGCTTTATTAACAAGAGATCCACTAATGGGTACTTTACAAAAGTGACATACAACATACAATAAATAACAACTATACTAAAACTTTTTTTTTTAGTTTTACTCCAAGAAACCACCCCAGGCAGAGAGATCTAGCCGCGCTGGCTCAGCCGAAAGCGAATCCTGTAAAATGCTGAGTGAGATTAGCAATCTCACCCAGCGTCTCAGCCTGCTGTACTACGGTCTATGTTCATGTCGACGTAAAACTTTGAGGGCTCACCCCTCGACCCCTGAGAGTCGCCAAGCTTCGGCTTACGCAGGGGGTAACGCCCATGAGATTTGAACCTAGACTGTAGGTCTAGCAGTCTTGACATAGGCTTTTTGTTAGAAAAAGAGTCTAGGCCCGGCCATCCCACTACTTGCCCCCAAACACCTTGGGTTGCTTGTTGGCAAATTTTAATAACAAGCAACTTTGCAGCTCAAGACATTGTTTGATATTTTTTAATTTTTCTCCCCATGTTTTCTGTCCTCCTTTTGTTCTTCCTGCAAATTTATTAATTATTTTTCAATAAGTCAAGTTGAAAAGGGATAAAATAAACTCATGAGGAAGAGAGCCATCTGCTCATAATTGATCCTTTGATTAAAATCAAAGTTTTTTAGATATATTTTATTCTAAGTACATGTATAAACTTAGAAGCCATCTGTTTGGTTCAAGCAAAGTTTGTGTTTTGAGCTGCAGACCAATAAATAAAAGAATTAGAAGATCAATTGGCGCCCTCTGTTTATCCGATATATATTTTCATGTAAAATAAAAAAATATCCTAATAGCATATGGAGCATTTTGGAGTTCAGATTCAGGTCGGTTTTAAGTTTGAACCAAATACTGGTAATAGACATCCATACCATTTTTTTCTATGAAAGATACAGAACCATCCTTGGAATCAAAACTTAGTCACATTGGCTAAGCCTGCCATACTTATGGTCACTGTCCTAACTGTGTAAACTCATCATGGCGCACCCCTTGCCCTCATGGAGTCACCAAGCTTCGGCTGATCAAGGGCTTACCCCTTGCCGTCGTTAATTTAAGGGGTCAACACTCATGGTAATTGGACCCTACCCGCCTAGTGGCCAAGCCCCCCTCCACTGTGCCAAACCCCTTGGGGGTTAATGAACATCAAAAGCATTATTCGCGGGTAAAATTCTTTTTAGGAGGAAAGGATGTAAGACCCACAAATTTTTAAGAAAAATCTAGGTAAATAAACCAGTGTAAATTCAAAATTTTAATTTATTTATTGAAAAGCTAATATAACTAAAGGTTTGTTAGAAATTTAAAAACCGGAAAATTTAATTTTGCAAGATTTAAACCTATTAGGATTTGGATCTTTGCCTAGTATCTAAAATATCCAAAATTCAATATCTAGGGCAACGGTACCTGGATGTAGTTTGTAGAAAAATCTGAGATCCAATAAAGAATATAAGGATGAGAGATAAAGATTTTTACAAAGATTCTAACCTAACAGCAACAACAAGGGCAATTTACGTATAGAGGCTTAATGCATGTCAAATTTGTGATATATACCTAACTTTTTAAGAAATTACTCAAATAACCGCCTCAGTTACTTTTATCTAATAACATTACTTACTTGTCCTTACTACAAATATAAGGACATAGCTGGACGGCTAGGATTTTTTCATATCCACATGAAAATGTGCACCAATCCTAGTCATTGATTGGATGGCTAGGATTGAATCCCATCCTATGTCAAAGGACTGGATCAATACTCCAAATATAAGGATCTATAAATAAAAGTGACGTTCAGCTATTTAAACAAAAAAATTACAAATGTCGTTTTAAAGAGTTAACTAGATTTAGGTAATAAAAAAGTTGATTTAATTAAGTGGTCATCTGTGCAATTTCTTTAAAAAGTAAGGCATACTTGTTTACATCTCATGTGATTCCAAATTACACTGTGGATAATGTGATTTCAAAATCACATGAAAATTTGAGGGAAATGGCTGGTATTGTGATTTCCAATCTCACGGCCTTCTCTGTTTGGATAACGGAAACAGGGCGAATGAGAATCATTTTCTCATATTTTTTGGAGAACAATTTTCTTTTGGGATAGAGCAAACAGGCGACTTTTTTTAAAATATTTGAAAACTGAGGTGGCTACAGGTAAATTTGTTAAACTTTAAGGAAGATGAAAGGCTATAATGTGATCGAAGTTTCTCACCACAATAGTTGAAACACAGTGCCATCACTGTTTGCATTGCAAATAAGCCTGGCTCATCTGTCCTTGAAAGTGTACTGTGTTTGATACGAAGCCCTAAAAATTGTCATCATGTATGACTCCTTAGTTATTGGTGCTCATTGTGTAGTATCAAAAATAGAAACAAAAGGTAAATTTTCTGTGAAAGCAAGGCAAGATTGCTGTATGAATTATTGAATTGGTGAATGAATAGTGACTAGTAGAAGAACATCCATGGCATATGTATCCAACAGGTTAGATATGACCAGATCCCAACCTGTACCAAATCCGATTGGCCCTGAGTTTGGTAACAAAGCAGTGGTCCCATAGATAGGGATGCACTTGGGATGTACAAGCTTGGCTCGGCCTAGCAAATATGTGTACAGGCTTGGCTTGTGCTCATCCCGGATTCGTGTTTTGCACTTCTAAGCACAACGGACCGAGCTAGCCCAGGCTCAGTCCGAGAGAGAGAGAGAGAGAGAGAGAGAGAGAGAGAGAGTGTCCATGGCTGCTACTTACAGAGGTAGGACAAGTGTTAACCTTCAGAACCCTCACTACCTGCACCTTCCCCAGCAGCAACAACCACCACCAGCCATCGTCTACCCACCCTCTCTCCCTCCTCTACAAGGCCACCCTGACAAACTAAGAACCCTTTTCATCGTCGGCCTCTCTGGAGACATCAGACCCCGCGAGATCTTCAATCTCTTTTGTGATTTTCATGTCTTCTATGTTGGGGGTTAAAACGGACGTATCGGGTCTCCCCACAAGTGTAAATCGATGGAAACAATAAAGCAATGTCAGTGGAAGAAATAAAACTAAAACAAATCAACAACGGAAACAAAATAGCACACAACAATTTAAGTGGTTTTTTCTCAACTGAAGTACGTCCACGATGACCAATAGGTAAGCAACTTTCACTTTCTTCAAACAAAGATTACAGAGTGGCCAAAAAAGACATAAGCCTTACAAACACATAAGGTGTAACGAAATGAACAAGAGGATATACCTCACTGAGAAATAAAGAACGAATGATCTGAAGAACCAGCTTGACGAAGCTGTCCTGAAAGAAGTGTACCAACACTTCTTGCTTTTGTTCACTCCACACCCTTTCGGTGCCTTAAAAGAGTTTCTCACACCTTTTCGCTCTCTTCTGCTTCTTCTTTTGCTCTCTCATCCATTCTTTAAATAGAGGACGAGACTCGCATTTAATGTGAAAGACTAAACGTCTTGCACAACTTACAATGCGCCTGAAGCGCATTAGCACAAATCGCTATCCACCTGAAGCCACAAATCGCTATCCAGCAACTACTACAAATCGCTATCTAGCGACTACTACAAATCACTATGCAGCGATACCACAAATCACTATTCAGGTTAAAGCACTCATCACCAAATCGTTATCGATAAATCGCTGATCCTCAAACTCTGAACAGCTGAATTGTCATTCAGCTGAGAGAACTTCTACAAATCGCTATCCAACGAATACGAAAATTGTCCACAAGAAGATCAGGCGTCATGCTTAGAATTTTGCAGCGATACTTAATGTGCATCGAACCAATGGATCCCACAAATGAGAGAAACCCAACATTCCAGACCTACCAAATCAAGCACTCGTTCAATTCGAAAGAACAAGAGAGAGAGTCTTCCTCTCAACTGAAAAGAATGAGAGAGATGATCTCAGGCTTAAGGGCTCTGCCGCTATGCTCCTCCACCATGTTCGTCCTCTGCCGCACCTTCAACATGGAAGAGGGGGTGGAAAACGGAGTGAGAAAGAAAAAAGGGGAAGAGAGAAAGCGTGAAAAAGGAGAAAAGGAGTAGAGAGAGAGAGAAATATTTAATTTGTGACGTAAGTAATTTTTGATATCTTTCTTACAATCATGGTTCCATATAAATATTTTGTTTGTAACCTCAGAGTGATATATGAGGTTGTATGTGATGGTTTGTTTTATTATTTATTCTATGCTTGATTTTACGTGTGCGCGTTATGTTTTTCTTGAGCAGCTCTTTTATTGGAAAGAATTTGCCTAGCTACTACAGGTGACCCCAACTAGGTTTGCTCAGATGACACATTTTGAGGGGTATATCCAATGGGAAATTGCTTGTTATGCGTGTGTCACACATAGACATAGGCGGAGCTTCGGGGGGGGGGGGGGGGGGGGGGGCAGAACTGGGCTGTAGCTCAGCAGGGGGGTGGGTGCAGAACTGGGCTGTAGCTCAGTCCTGCCTCCTGGCCCAGTTAAAAAAAACAAAAAAATAAATAAATTAGTCGTAGGACTCTGACAAGGCTGAACCACAAACCTTGGATCTGAATCTGAATCTGAATCTGGATCTGGATCATGTGTCTTGACATCTCCCAGCAAGCGCAATGGGTAGGGCTGGATGTTGAGCTTGGATCGTAAGTAGTAGAATCTATGAACTTTGGCAACTGTTTTTTTAATTGTACCAATCTACGTTCGATATCATCTTTTGCTACTGCCGTACGTGGTAAAGTTATTTATAATGAATAAATGAGTAGAAAGAATAATTGTTTGTTATTGCTTGGAAAGGATATGATAATTTGGAAAGTAGTTATGTTTGCTCAGTTTTATAGCTTTTTTTTTTTAAAAGCAAGCTGGGGCCAGTGTGACAAATATAGCGAGATTTATGAAAAATCTCGCGATAATATCGTGAGAAATTGCCTTAAAGTTTAAAACGGCAATTTCTTGTGAGATTTACAAAATATCGTGAGATTTATGAAAAAACATAAATACCGCGATTTAAACGCGATATTTATGTTTTAAACGGCTATTTATCATGAAAAAAATCATGTATTTTTTTATTTCTTATTGCTTTTTCTGCATGTACCTTGTATATTTTCTAGGCAATCTTTTGGGTTCTTATGATCTTTATAATAAAATGTTCTCTTATCAAAATATTTGGATATAAGTTTATTTTGAAACATTCTTAAACGTTATTATTTAAAAAAAAAACTTGGTCCAACAAATTGTTAATTATTTGGGTGGTTCAGGTACACCCTAATGGGTTGAGTACCCGACCCGTTGACCGCCCTAGGTAAGTATAGTCAAGTGGGCCAGTTCTCCTATTGGTTTTTTTTTATGATTTCTTTTTCAAAAGAGCAAGATAATGTGCAATATCCCCAAGTTAATTAGATGTTCACCCCTGTCAGATGAAGATAAGATGCTACTGACTGTAGGGATGGCAGTGGACCTGGGCAGGGGACACGGTCTTCACCCCGTCCCATCTCAAAATCCAGACCTCCATACGGGATCCATCCCTGCACGGGTTTGAATTTTAACCTTCATTCCTGCCTCGATCCCCGTTTCATGTCCTCCATCCCCAATCAAAACGGGGCGAGACAAGGCGGGCCCCCGTTTCTCTTTTGGTCCATTGCCATCGCTAAAGAAGGATTGGGGATGGGGCAGGGCGGGAGAAAGCATAAGTCCATCCATCGCTAAAGGTTTTGATTTTAACCTTCATCCCCACCTCCATCACAGTTTCATAATCCTCTATCCCTGGTTGAAATGGGGTGAGGCAGGGCGTAGGTGTGGCAATCGGGTCGGGTCGGCAGGTTGGCGGGTCAGCATACCTCAACACGAACCCGACCCGTTTATTAAACGGGTCGGCTGTGGCAAACATGAACCCGACCCATTTATTAAACGGGTAACCCGACACGACACGGTTAACCCGTTTAATAAACGGGTCGGGTCGGGTAAACGGGTTGGCAGGTGGGTTGGGTTTGGGTAAACGGGTTGACCCGCCCGCCAACCTGTTTATTAAACGGGTCAGTCGGGTTGGTGGGTTGGCATACCCCTAACACGAACCCGACCCATTTAATAAACGGGTTAGGCGGGTTGACCCATTTACGATACAAACCCATTTAAGTCAAACCCGAACCCGGCTAAGAAGCGGGTTGGTGGGTCGGGTCAGATTTTGCCACCCCTAGCAGGGCGGAGCCTTGTCTTCCCCCGGTCCACTGCAATCCCTAACTGACTGCGGGTTCGAATATGCCATTTAAAAATTTCTAGGTCCATATCCTATTGAGACCTGTCAGTCTAGACTCTGGAGTCTGGATCATACTCCTTTTTAAAATGGGACAGGTCAGGGTAGACCCATCCCGGATCCATTATCCTATTCATGGAACCCCACACACTACTCGTGCACGTGAGAGCACGTGCAAGAGCAATCTAAAAGTTTCTAATAGATTCAAACTTATACATATCACTAGGCCTTAGTTGGCACAGCCTGGCTTTGATGGCAGACGCTTTAAGCTTGGATTATGTCTATAAATGGATCTCTAATACGACCTGGATCCATTTTCTTTAAAAATTGCGAATTTTGATATTCTACTAAAAATGGGATGAATCCCGACCAAAAAAAATTGCGATCCAATTATTTTACCATTTATTGCAGGTAATTGAATTTAATACTTAAAAGGATTATGTCACTCCTTGTGCAAGCTGAAGCATGATGTAAACAATACTAGTTCTAATGCGATCCAAATGTGTAGTTGGTTTTGATTAGTTAGTCGGGTCAGATTCCGTTTTGTGATTTTACATCCAAATCCAAATTGAATAGTGGATCTTACTAGCTCTGACTCTGAATTGGATTACATATAAAATTTAACAACTTTGGTATATAGTTAATTGGATCCGAATTCAGTAACTACTTTATCTATCTGACTCAAAATCTGCTGCGTTGTCTCATCCATTTACGTCTTTGGTGGATACACGAGTTGGGAATGAAATATTGGATCCGGGTTGGGATCCAGTCCGGATCCAACCGGGAAGCTCCAGCGATTTCTTTATGCCGGTAATATGTTTTTTTTTTCTTTTTCTTTTGCTTTTTCAGTTTTGTTCTCGAAGTCGTTATGCCAGGTTAGCATCTCGTCATAACAGTAGTGACCACGTGGCATTCCACTAGTGCAAACCGATCTCGGGGGAGCGCATCTAGGAAGCAAACTGAAATTACGGGAACAGTTCCAACTTTATATAAAATGACATCCAGCTCCTCGAGTCCGGAAAAACAGTTTGTCCAAAAAAATCACTTTCAAATAGGGATGGCGGTGTGTGTGTAAGTGAAGCCCCGCCCCACCTAGCTCCATTTGGACTGAGGATGAAGGGCATGAAACGGGAATAGAGGCGGGGATGAAGGTTAAAATTCATTCTCGTGCGGGGATGAACTTACGCTTTTCCCTGACCTGACCCGTCCCATTCTCGTCTCGATCTGCACTTTGCCTCTGCCCCGCTCCATCTTCAATCCTTCTAAGGGATGACAATGGACCGAGAGGAAATGGGCCCCCGCACCGCCTCACCCTTATTTGGACCGGGGATGAAGGACATGAAATGAGGATGGAGGTGGGGTCGAGGTTAAAATCCATCGTATGAAGGCGGGGATGGAGGTTCGGATTTTGAGACGGGGTGAGGGTTGAGACTTTGTCCCCTGCCCCCCGCCCCCATCCATTGCCATCCCTACCTTCGAATGATGAAGAAGTGCACGAGGGTTGTCAAGTAGGTGCAATCTTGTCTTTTACCACACCGGCATAGCCTCTCGTCCGGCATGTGGGACCCACTATCCGGCCAAACGGGGCAACGGTAAAGCGAAAGCTGGATTCGGAACCGTTTGCACATGCATCCAAAAGGACAAAATTCATCTTAAGAATTAACTAAAACACCATCATGTCCTTCCTTCCGCCAACGGAATGCCAATGAATTGGATTTTTAACCATTATTGAACCGAATTAGGTTCTGTTTAGTTGCATTAGGTCAGCTAAAACATATCCCATTATAATCGGATGTGGATATGGTTTTTATTTTTTGCTATCGAAGCTGACAAAATATCTCAATTAAATTTGGCCCATATCCAAACCAGTTTACATGTAAAAAAGCAGAACTGCTATGAGGTTTTCACCACCCCAATACTAATCCAAATTAGAATCTGTTTATCCAACATCGGATTATTAAATATGGTATTGGCCACTTTTGGATCCGAATCCAAACAGTTTACATTCCCTGAAATGACTTGCAAGAATACAAACGTGAAAGCCACATTTTAGTGCAATGAAGTCCAAAATAGAAAATTTTGCTCCAAAGATTTCAGAATCCCAAAAACCTGAAAAGCGTGTTTGCGAATTGAGCGATGAACCCCAAAATTCAAGAACGCTTTATCTAACAAACGGGTGGCTTAGCTTCAACTTTTCCGTTTTGGATTTCCACAAAAGCCGTCTTCTCCTATCCTTATCAGAGGCATCAGTCAAACAACACAAATCCTTACCTTATGTTGACCAGCTTTTCTAAAAAGTACACTTTTTAATAAGAAACATTCTTCCATGTCCTACCAAGAGAATTTTTTTTTTACACTGCCCACCACCCCACCTGCAATCACCACCCACCCTCTCACCATCATAGTGACAAATATCGCAAAATTTATGAAAATCTCGTGATAATATCGTGAGAAATTGTCTGAAAGTTTAAAACGGCAATTTCTTGTGAGATTTTCAAAATATCTCAAGATTTATGAAAAAATGTAAATACGGTGATTTAAACATTATATTTACGTTTTAAATGGCTATTTATTGTGATTTATACGCGATATTAATAATTTTTACTAATATTTTTTTTATAAAAAATCATTTTTAGATTTTTTAATTTATTTTTTATTGCCGAGATTTTGCTGAAAAACATGAAATTTATGGATTTTTTCCAATTTCTCACGAGTTTTTGAAAAATGAGAAATTGCCGATAAAAACGTTTGTCACTATGCTCACCATCACCATTACCCACCACCCGCCACCACCCATCTCACCTCCCACAAGCATTCAAATACGGTCCCATTCTCGACCTCTCTCTTCCCCTTGTTTTCAACTTCTTTCTTAACTCGCACTTCTCTCTCCCTCATGGCTTGCATCTCTTGTGATGATGGCTGTGGTGGTGAGTTTGTGGATGAGAAGACAGTGAAGAAAACAAAACAAAAGAGGTAGTGGAGAAGCCCCTCCACCACCACCCTCCTCTCTCATTTTTTTCACATTTTTCTGTGAGAGTTTTTCTCATGCTACACAAACAAGCAAAAAAGTTTTTTTTTTTTTGAAAAACTTTTTATATAAAAAACTCTCATAGACAAAACTTTTTTTTCCTATGAGAGTTTTTCTCGCTTTCAAATCTGTCCCTAGTCAAGCCACACAAAACCTTATGAAAAATATTTCTCATCGCCCATCCATGCAGCAGTAGTGTGGGCCTCAACTCTCGAGAATTGGAAACTTTGTGCCCTTTCATGAGAAAGGGCATGCCCATCCCTTGACCTAACCAAATAGGCTTAGGAGGTGTTTGTTAGAGGTGGACAATGGGACGGGCAGCCCTCGGTCCGGCCTGCCATTGAACGAGTTTAGGACAAAAAACTAGATTCAGGCTTCGCCTAAACTGGGCTGCTGTTCCAACCGAAGGCCTAAACTGGGCTGCTGTTCCAACCGAAGGCCTAAACTGGACTGCCATTGGCCTAACCAAATAGTTTTAGGAGGTGTTTGTTAGAGGTGGACAATGGGCAGGGCAGCCCACGGTCCGGCCTGCCATAGGCCGAGTTTAGGACAATAAACTAGACCCAGGCTTGGCCTAAACTGGGCTGCTGTTCCAACCCACACAGGCCAGCTTTTATATATATATATATATATATATATATATATATATATATATATATATATATGGTTTTTGTTTGGTACAAATAATTGGGATGTGTCAAGCATGCTCAATTTAGTAGGAAACGTCTCTTTGGATCATGTTTTTTTTTTAAAAACATGCCTTTATGAGTAAAAAAAATGGATATCTTTATAGTTGTTAATTTTTTTTATTGTCAAGAAAACCTATATACAGATTGGATTTCATCTATCTAAAACCCGGATCCCACTAAAAAAACTAGTAGATCACATCTATCGTATTATATGTAAGAAAAAAACCAAAAACAAAGAGGTTCAGCTTCATTTATTAGGTTGTTTGCACATGCAAATGATTGTAGCAAACATAAACCCATTTTATATATATATATATATATATATATATACCATTTTTTTGGCCTACCACAAGAGAAAGTCAATGTTTTTGGGTTGTTTTTTGCAAAAATATGATCCTGCAGATGTATTTGACATAGCTGATTTGATTTGTTGGGAAACCACATTTGGTTAATCTTTTTTGATAAAAAAAAACATGATTTTTTAAGTTTGAATATTTATAATGCAAAAAATAATACCAAACTCATATCTGATTATTAATGGGATTCAGATTTGACTTAAAAACTCGCTTAATGGACTTGAATTCTATTCGGGTTGCACCCGAACCGTTTACATCCCAAAGTAGGCAGCTACAACTCTCTCTCGGATAGGGGCATGAATAAAGGCCACCTTAATGCCTACTTCCTAAGTTGGTTATAAAAGCACCATCTCATCAACTTGTAGATGAGCACACCCATAAAGAGTTAAGAAGGACAACTAGGATATTGCATGTGGGTGAACTATAATGAATTAGAGAGACAAATGGGATATTGCACCCACTCATCCAAATTAATGGGTCAAGTTGGGCACTGCACCTTGTTATTAGGGATGGCAGTGGACGCCCCGTTTGGACCGGGGATGAAACGGGGATGGAGGCGGGGAACAAGGTTAAAATCCATCCCCGTCCGGGGGTGGAGGCTTGGGTGGACGTGCACTTTTCCCCGCCCCGCCACGATCCCCGCCTCATCCCCGCCGCAACCCCGCCCCGACCACTTTTCCCCGCAATATCCCCGCCCCGCCCCGCCTCATCCCCGTTTGAACCGGGGATGGAGGACATGAAACGGGGATGAAGGCGGGGGTGGAGGATAAAATCCATCCCCGCCGCGGAGGCGGGGTGGGGGTGGAGGATAAAATTTTGAGGCGGGGCCGGGGTGGAGGATAAAATTTTGAGGCGGGGCCGGGGTGGAGACCTTGTCCCCCGCCCCACTGCCATCCCTACTTGTTATACCTTATTACATAAAAGAGTTTATATCTTCCATTTTGAGTGCCAAAACAGGGGATGGGAAGTGTTTGTGGGCCCACCTAACTATGAAATTTTGAGTTCTATGGTGCTTGTGGGCCCACCTAACTATGCAATTTTGAGTTCCATTAGTCTCATGGAGTAGGGTGCTTGTGGGCCCACCTAACTATGAAATTTTGAGTTCCATTAGTCTCATGGAGTCTAGGGTGCTTGTGGGCCCACCTAACTATGAAGTTTTCTCCTTGTTGGTTACCTGTCCTGCTTTTACTCGTTTGCTTTTAGTACGGTTGGGGACAGTTCACCGTTTGGTGAAAGAACCCTGTAAAGAGGAAGAGTTCCAAATGGAAAGTACTTGTTATATTGATGGAAGGGGAGTTCTTTCTTTGGAATTTGGCATTGATGATTTTCCCAATTCCGGACAAAATTCATGGGCATTGAATGTTTTCCTTATTCAAACAAGTTGCTTTTTTAAAGCCACGGTTGGCCATTCGTCGATCTGTCTAAATGGGATTATCCCGGATTTGGAATAACCAGAAATACAGCATCTTCCTTCACCCAATTTCCACCTTTTGATTAAGGGTGGCAAAATCTGACCCGCCCCGCCAACCCGCTTCTTAGCCGGATTAGGGTTTAGCTTAAACGGGTTCGTGTCGTAAACGGGTTTACCTGCCTAACCCATTTATTAAATGGGTCGTTCGTGCTAGGGGTATGCCGACCTGCCAACCCGTTTGATCCATTTAATAAATGGGTTAGGCGGGCGGGCCAACCCACGAACCTGTTTATATATATTAACTTATCTAACCCTAACTCTATATATATCAACTTATCTAACCACCAAACCGTCAACCGGCAATCGTGTCTATGTTATTGGGTTGACCCATTTAATAAATGGGTCACTATGTCGTGTAATCGTGTTGTGTCGACCCGACCGTGTAATCATGTTATGTCGACCCGACCCATTTATTAAACCGGTTAGGCAGGTAAATGACGAACCTAAAGCCACACAGAATACTCAAACTCACAACAAGGTTTCCACAGTAAAAGAAACCTTAAAAGAGTATTTACAGGACTTTGTTACAAAATTGCTTGGTCTCTCTATTATCACCACAAACTTTTGAAAAAATTCCGCAATATGATTTTCTTTAGGTGACATGTTAAGTTGTAACATGAAATTCAAGGCCCATCTCAACACAACAAAATTTGAATATGATTAATCGGATCCAGTACACAAATTTGCACCTGAATCTGAATCCAAGTATGAACCAAATCCAAATGCAATGAATTATCCGACTCAATTAACATGTCATATTTGGATTCTGTTTACCTTTTCTCATCCGACTCCAAATGCGATTAGGCTTGATCCGATAATGTCAGATTCAATAATGCCTAGATCCAGCTCGAGTTCGACACGTTTACATCGCCACCGCCGAAGGGGTGCAACCGGATTTGAAAATCGACGTTCCGGATACCCACTGGGGTCCACATCTCCAGCAGACCCATACCCCCCACCAAGCGTCTCAGAAGGTCCCACAGCATGTGCTCATAAACTCCTGAAGGATCCGTTCTGAAAAGCTTTCTTTATTTGGAGAGGCACCACGTAAAATTGAGGGAAAATACCCCAAGGATAAAACAGTAAATTTCTTTAGAAGGGACACTGAAGTCATTTACACAAATGACAAATTCAACGCGTATGTCCATCCCTGAACAACTGTTACAAATATGGCGTTTTGATAAAGATATTTTCAAAATAGCAAATTTCAAAGGCCGATATGTTCTTTAAAAATAAAATTCCGTATCTTCAATCATTGTCTATTTTGAAATGAAAAAACTGCATTTTAATCGCAATGTTTACTTGATAAAAACGATCTATGATATGAATATTATGTTTTCTTTATAGTTTTACAGGTAATTTTATGTTTTTTAAATCTTGTACATACACATTTTTTCTCGATAAATTTTTTTTTTTTTTTTAAATTTCAAGAGAATTCTTATTTTTCAAAGGCAAGCTGGGGTTAGCCACCCCCATGTGGCAGAGAGATTCGATCCTGGGCCTTCAGCTTGACACAGGACCACCTTGGTCGAAAATTTTGCGAGATTTTGCTCTCAAGATTTTCTTTAGAATGAGATTTTTGGATGTGACCGAATCGCTTGACATTAGATCAATGCGAAAAACAAGCCTTGTCATCATCCAGCCACGTTTCAAACCAAGAGAATCAGTTAAATAAAATATGTTAAATGGGTTTTTCGGTATCTTTTTAGCATGGCCGATTTACTAAGAATGCACGCTCCGATCATGTATTTTTTATTAAAAAAATATATTAAAAGCTTTAAAATTTATGAAGATTTTAAACCATTGATTTTTCAAACCTTATAAAAGTCCAATTATATGTTAGAATTCCAGCTGATCTCTATAAAATCAAGTACATAGATCACATTTGTATGGTCACAGTTTTAAAAATACAAAAACCTACATAACCCCCATTAGCCAGGTCCAGAAGAAACAGTGCAAAATAACGTTAAAAATGATGGATCCGAAAATGAAGAGGAGGGCACGGAAGCGGGCCCGACCCAAACGCGTATAGTACAGAACAGTGGAGGTCTCGGGCTAGGGATGGCAGTGGACTGGGGCGGGGGACAAGGTCTCCACCCCCGCCTCCATCCCCGCACAAGGATGGATTTTAACCTCCACCCCTGCTTCCATCCCCATTTCATGTCCTCCATCCCCTGTTCAAACGAGGACGAGGCGGGGCGGGGCCCTGTTTTCCCTAGGTCTATAGTCATTATTTAAAGGATTGGGGATCGGGCGGGGCGGGGCGGGGATTGAGATGGGGACGGGATGGGGGCAGGAAAAAACTTAAGTTCATCCCTGCCTCCATCCCCGCACGGGGATAGATTTTAACCTTCATCCCCGGTATAAATGGAGCGAGGCGGGGCGGGGCCCCGTTTTCCCCCGGTCCACTGCCATCCCTATCTCGGGCGGGTCTCTCCGTGTTTTTGTGGCGTTAAAAACGCGCCCGAGTTCGATCCCCAATTTGACCGCGACACAAGAAGAGCCGTGCGTTTTTAAAAAGTTTTTTCTTTTTACGGGAATATTTGCCCTCCTCTCTCTCTCTCTCTCGCTCGCTCGCTTTCATCACTCACTCTCTCTCTCTCTCTCTCTGCCTTCCGATCCGCGTACCGTGGAAAGGCAGAGGAAGAGAGGAGAAGAAGAAGAGGAAGGATCGCGAAATCGTTGAGTTACATCGTCAGGCAGACGTCGTTCGAGATCCGTTGCTTCTGTATCGTGAAATCTTGCTCTTCGACGGGAAAAAACGGCCTGGATCGGATATCCGAGCAATTTGAGTAGCAGATGGCGGTAGGATTCTAGATTTCCGGAGAGATCTGGGGTTTTCCTGGCCGTGTAGCGGTGGAGAAGTGGTTTCCGGAGGGATCGGCGTCAGATTTGCTGGAGGAGGTGCGGTTAGTGCGAGTGGCGCGATCCGGTGTTTGATCGGGAGGGTAGCGTGTTGGAGAAATTTAGGGAGAGGATTCGGTTTTACTTTTTCTTGTTCTTTCTTTTTTTTTTTTGCGAGTTGGTTTGGGGGGGAAAAGGATGCCGACTTTCGTCGGAGGAATGTGAAGTAATATGGCAGTGAGTGACGAATCGAGGGATGACGCTTTACATTGCTCGCGAAGCTTCCAAGGCACGCTTTTGCCTTCTGTATCTTTTTTTTTCCTTCTTCTTCCTGTTCTTCATCTTCGTGTTGTTTTTCTTTCTTTCTTTTTTGTGTTTCCTTTCGTTTTCTTTTCTTTTTTTCTCTGCGCCGAGATTTTGATTTGAAAAATTGGGAATCCGCCGAAATTTGAGTTTTTATGTTTCTTTTTCCTTTTTCTTGTCTCGATTGACTTAGATTTTAGTATGAATTGTTGACAGCTATGGAGGAGGACCACTTTGGAGATATCGATAGAGTTGCTTCTATTGGCCGAGAAGTGGAAGTTTCTTTTGCTAGGGGTCATTTTTCAGGTCCTCTCTCTCTCGAATTTTTTGCTTGCATTTGTCTTGAAAGCGGAGTCTTTTTTTCAATTTTGGCCCTGTCAATGGCGGAACAAGTTTAGGATGGTGTTTCTTGTCACAGTTCCATCTCTTTGCGGGTTCGAATTTCTCTTGCTTTCGACTTCGGAAAAATCTTTCATGTGCGAAAGAAATCATGAGATGGAAATAGCGATGTTGTTGATTAGGCTGATGAATTAATTTCCCCCTGTTTGGAAATATATCTTCTTCTCTTGACTGTTGGTGTTTTCTCTATCTATCCGACGTTCTGTTTTAGTGGTAGTGTAAACAAATTCATGAATGTTGGTCTCCTGAGCGCGTGCTATCAGAATTCAGTTACTTTCTTCGGTAAATGAGAAGAAAAAGTCGCTGTCTTGTGCGTGCGTCTGATTGTAGATGATTGCATGGTTCGGTTTTTGTTGGATTTTTCTTCTGGTATACCTGTCATTGTTGCTGTAGCCTGTTTTCTTATTCCCAGCCTCTTTGAGAACCACTGCGAAATCAAAAGAATTAAAGAAAAAGGACAAAACATAGGAAAAATGAAGGTCTTCTTGTTTGGTCGCGTTGTTGTGGTTCCCAGTCACCATCTTGCTTGCAAGTTCTTGCATTTGACCATATATATATTGTGTTGTTCGCGCTTTAGGTAGGCTGGTGGTGTTTTGCATGTTTATTTTGTTGTTTGTTGTTTGAGAATTTCTGCTTACGATTTGTTTTCCATATGCAGTATCTTCATGGATTGGCTGCTCGGGGAGTTCACTATTTGCATCGTCCTGGTCCAATACTTCAAGATGTTGGGTTTATGGTTCTTCCGGTATGTGCACTGTCCCTTCATGTTAGATTGATAGTTAGTATACTTGGATGATGAATGAGTTAATTTGGCATGTTATCAGGAGCTTGGGCCAGATAAGGGTTACATCAGCGAGACTGTTTTTACCTTCATTTTCTTCTCCTTCCTCTTGGTAAGCTTCTACATGGCATCCTTGTTCAATACATGATTCTTGTTCTAATGGCCCATGTCAGCGTCAAAGTTTAGATATTTCCTTTTGTCATGTGTAACCCAGAAAATATTTCAGTTTCACAGCTTTGTTTTAGTTTTTTGTCTGATTAGAATTTTTCGTGTTGTTCATTGGGTTGTGTTTCAACTTTTTAAGGCCATCAACCCTGGACAGACTGCTGATCACTGTATGGGGGTTATGAATGTTAATTTTTTCATGTAACGTGTTTTAAGTGTTGTGTGTATGACCTACTTAGTGGAGACAACTTTTTCTGGTTCTAAAATGAAATTCTTCCTTAAAAATAATTTGCTCATTGAAGAAAACATTGCTCCTATGGGTTCTCTTTGCACACTTTGCTGTTTGTAAAGGTATACCTGTGTATGCATATGTTTTTTTTTTTTAAATCTGTTTTTCTTCTTTTTTTTCTGTTTAGTGAATGGTTATTCATGTATTGATTGTTGGGTAGGAAGAAATGCCTTTTTACCCTCCTTTCTTTCCCAGCTTTTGTGTGTATACAAGTGCATGCGTCTCTGTGTGCTTGACATCTTGTAACTTACCATGTAAAGTTGTATCAAGTCCCTGGTCCCCTGGTCCACTTTTCTTTTGTTTATTTTTCATTTGTTGATTATCCTAATCATTTGTCCTTGCCGTTGCAGTGGTCTTTTAATCCTTTCGTCTTCCACAGCAAGAGATTCTACACTGTACTGCTATGGTGTAGGGTCTTAGCATTTCTAGTTGTGAGTGCAGAATTTTTACCTTTCCTCTTCTTTTATATCATTTTGTGGCATTTGCACGATTCTGTTTGAATTACATATGCAATCAATTGCAGCTATTTACTGTCTAGAAATTGTGAAGCACATCTGCTCTTGTTCTTAATCTGCTGTTGAGTTATTCATTTCTAATGCATTGATGATGTTCAGTTTACATTTGACGGTGCCTTAAGATCTACCAGCAAAATGATTTCCAGAAACATATTCACTTGATAGTGCATCAGTTCTTGGTGTGTTGTCCGTGATGGGCATGATGTGTCCTGTGTAGTGTTTTCTTCATTGCACCTGCAGACAATTTAGGTGTTACTCTTAAAAAAAATGCAGTTATGGTACATCTTTGCATTTTTTCCCCAATATGTTCGCTTATTTTAGCTGAAATGGAGTCTTTCTACTTCTGTACCATCATTGTGCTTCACTACTTATATTTCTCATTTGCTTTTTTGTTTTTTTTTTTCAGGTTTCACAAGTTTTGAGAATCCTTACTTTCATGTCAACTCACCTTCCAGGCCCTAACTATCACTGTCGTGAGGTGCGTTCTAAGTGAAAATCTCACTTATTTTTAAAAGGAATTATCTAGATCGTGTATGAATTTGTGGAAATGTTAGTTCAGTAAAGTCTTTTTGTAGTTGAAGTTCTTTTGTTAGACTTTTTTGTTTTTTGGGTTTCTGAATGGGGTTAATCTAACAACACAGCTTTTTATACTTACGTCAGCTGCATTCAATGGGTAGAAATGTGTAGTTACTTTTTAGGGTCAAAGGCTTTAATGTTAAATCAACCCATAGTGAATTGATGCATTCTGGCTGATATCTATTTAATTTGTTTATTTTCTATTTAGGGATCAAAACTTGCTCGATTGCCACCTCCAGAAAGTATATCGGAAGTGCTCTTAATCAACTGTATGTCTGCTCCTGATGTAAATTTTATGTGTTTCAATGCACGTCTTACTAATATATAAGATGTTTGTTGTCCTTTTTTCTGCATATTCCGTGTACAGTCCCTCGAGGTATATTATTTGGTTGTGGCGACCTCATATTTTCATCTCACATGATCTTCACTCTTGTATTTGTTCGGACATACCAGAAATATGGCACACGAAGGTCTCTCTCTCTCTTTTGTTTATATATTTTGTATATTAAAATATCAAAAACAGCTTTTTAATGATCAAAAGTTAAAAAAAATCATGTCCTTGTGATATAGCCGAAGGTCCTAAACGTTGGTGTGATTGGTTCGTTAAATGTTGCTTTAATTGCTGGGACATCGTGTTCTGCCACTTTTTCTTGTCTTCCGGTCCTGAAATTAATGTAGGTTTGCTATTTTGCTTCCTTTAAAGTTCTTTTAATGTGAACATGATCTAGGATATCTTTGCAGGTTGATTAAGCAGCTTGCTTGGCTGATTGCTGTTGTTCAAAGTCTGCTGATAATAGCTTCTCGTAAACACTATACGGTTGACGTTGTGGTTGCATGGTAAAGTCTTGTTAAGTTTGATCCTGAACTTTCTAGTTTTCTTGTTATCTTGGACAATTGAAAAAATCTAATTTCTAGTTTTTGGCGAATGAATTCTGATCTGCAATCTTGTTTTGGAGAAACAGGTACACTGTAAATTTGGTGGTGTACTTTGTGGATAAGCAACTGCCTGAAGGTCTGTGTAGTTGAACCAGGAGTTCATCTTTGCTATCGTCGGTGTAGATTGGTGCTGAATTGTCGTGTTGCTGTTTCTTTTGCAGATCTAATGGAACGCAATGGTGGAAACCCGTTGCCGTTGCTACCCATAAATGGCAAGGACAAAGATGCCAGATCCAAAGAGGAGCTCCACAAGCTGATGAATGGGAATTCTGGAGATAACACCGATCGGGTATGGTCTAAGTGACACATTCCTCTGTTTTTTTTTTACTGAAGGTTGTGAATCTAGATTCATTTTTTCTGCTGAAATTGCTACCCAGCAGATGTAGATTGCATTTTTGGTACTTAAAAGTTGCAATTTTTCCTGTCACAGAGGCCAAGAACACAAATTAACGGGAAGGTCTTGGAGGATGTCAACCAAGTTCATGTGGACTTTGGGATGAATGGTGCATGAGATGGGCAGCTCAATGTTTCTATTTCACGCCGTTGCGACCCTTGCCTGATTTCTGCATAACTGACTCTTCGAGAAGCAACGGTAACCCAAGCTGTGGTCTAACTTGGGCACAAAATTTTTAAGTTGGGTTTACAATTTCGATTATTTCTCCCCAACTTCTCTGTATCATGGAAGTAATAGAGTCTCAAGTCAATAGAATGATTTTTTTCTTCACCATTTTAGTATTGGATTTTGTTGACCCACTTGGTCCAAGGAGACGCGCTCGTGATGTTGTGCTTTGTGCACACTAAAAAAAAATAGAAAACCACTTGAACGAAACACGGCATCTTATGTACGGTTCTGATTGAGAGGTCCATTCATCGTTGCCCTATTTCTCTGCCGTCGATTGGTTGGTCGACGATGCATCTGCCGTTCACAAGAAAACACCACACACTCCATAACCATTAGTGATTATTCCCTGCCGTCGTCTCATGGCGATGGATGTGGCGTGACAAGTGCAGCTATATTCAGGAGATGCTGTAGCGTTTCACAAGGCCAAGTGTGAAAAGCGACTTTACATTCAACGTGTAGAGTTGGCTACCTAGCTTTTGGACCGCCTCATGATTAGGGATGGCAGTGGGGCGGGGCGGGGCGGGGGACAAGGTTTCCACCCCCGCCCCTCCTCAAAATTTTATCCTCCACCCCCGCCTCCATCCCCGTTTCATACCCTTCATCCCCGGTCCAAACGGGGATGAGGCGGGGCGGGGATATTGCGGGGAAAAGTGGTCGGGGCGGGGTTGTGGTGGGGATCGTGGCGGGGACGGGGCGGGGAAAAGTGCATGTCCACCCCCACCCCGCCTCCGCGGCGGGGATGGATTTTATCCTCCACCCCTGCCTCCATCCCCGTTTCATACCCTTCATCCCGGGTCCAAACGGGGTGAGGCGGGGCCCCTCTTTCCCCCGGTCCACTGCCATCCCTACTCATGATGCGGTACGAATGGGGCTTATTCGGATCACATGGCTTTGACTACTTTAGTACCCAAAACCAAAGAGTTCCTGAGGGAGCGTTTGAATTTGAATCCTGGTTTCGGTCACTTCCGTGGACAGGACAGAAGGCACTATCCTGCCCTGTCCAATCCCCACTAATTTGTTTTTTCTTTTTTTTCTTTTTTCGTCCGTTCTTGTCCATCGATTACTGTTCTGTGAGCCACACAGAGCAGCGGCGGACACCAAAGAAGCATAAGAGCTCGTTCAAACTCCTAAAATAGGCTTGGCAAGCTGAATATGAAAAAATAGGTATTTGGCTTGGCTTGACTCATAGAAGCTCGTTCAGTGGTAAGAAATATATTTTACATATACTTTACACATGGTTTACATGTACGTTTTTTAGAAGTCATATTTTCCCAGTTCTAAAACAATGTATTTTTCTATAAATAAGCTAGCTGAAACTGAGCTTGTTTAACTAGGGTTCATTAGTAACTCGAACTCAGCTTGGCTCACCACAAGAATGAGCCAAGCTTCAACACTTGAAGCTCGGTTCGTTCAGCTCGTTTACCTTCACTAACGGTGCATTTGCTGCCTTGGGAAAGTTTTCTCCGGCTGGGGGGGGGGGACTTCCCTCTGGGGTAAACACTGTAATTTGGAATTACATGAGAAGTGAGTAAAATTATGCCAAATTTCAAAGTCTCAGTCATGGTAACAAATCTTGGCAACATTTGGAATTTTTCGCAAAAAAAAAAAACATGATAAATTCAATAGTTGAGGCATAAACGAAAAGCACAATATTTTCAATATATCGCTCAGAATAAATATATTGCTTTTTTTTTGTGAGATAAAAAAAAAACAAGAATAAAACATAACCTAATGAAAACCATTTTTTAGTTTACTGCCAGCCCACCTCAATCTGACCGTGCAGATGTGTTTGGCATGGACGATTTGCTAGAAAACTACACTTGGATCATGTTTTTATCAATAAAAAGAATATAGTTTTTAAGTATTGAATATTTATAAAAATCTTAGACCATTGCTTTTTAAACCTTATGAGAACCTAATTGCATGTAAGAATTGGACAATCCAAGAGTTGATTACTATAAAATCAAGCATGTAGAACATCTATATGGTATGATTTACGAAAAGCATGAAAAATCCTTTCAAAATCCTGTTAGGCTGGCGATAGGCTAGAAAAGTGATGGGCAACTATATGAGCAGGTGGTAGCTGCCTACCGGGGTTTTGAAGAGTTTTTCTATTTTTTGTTTTAAATCTGACTATATAGATATGATCTACATGCTTGCTTTATAGGATTGGACTCTTGGATCGTCTTATTTAGACATGCAGGTAGGTCTTTGTAAGATTTAAAATTCGATAGTCTGCATTTTGCATAAATATTCAATGCTTAAAAATCATGTTAATTTTTATTGAAAAAACATGATCCAAGTGTCAATTCTCAGCAATTCAACCATGTTGAACACATCTGTCGGGTCAAATTTGCAAAAAACAACACGAAAGCATCTATTTCTGGTAGTAGGCTAAAAAAGTGGTAGGCAACTACTACTTATCCACATATATATATATATATATATATATATATATATATATATATATATATATATATATATATATATATATATGTATGTGTGTGTGTGGATATATATATATATATGTGGATATATATATATATATATATATATATATATATATAGAGAGAGAGAGAGAGAGAGAGAGAGAGAGAGAGAGAGAAGAAGAAGAAGGGAAACCGTCCAACCAAAGGTACAAACTGTCTAAACTACTTTCAAAAATCGATTTTAAAAGTATTTTTTGGCAAACATGATTGTAAGAGTGTGATCTCCATGGTCAAAACCTAAGAACAGGCTCTTGCAGCAATTTTTTTGATGCATACATAGGATTTTATAATGTACTAAAAATCAATGGTTTGAAAATTTTAAAGTTTTTTAAATCATAAAATCCAAAATAAGCATAAAAAAAGTTTACAATAAGAGTCTGTTCTTAGTTTTTTTTTATCGTGAGGATCACATTGTATGGTTGGATTTGCCAAAAAATCCCTTTAAATATAACTTTTAAAAGTGGTTTAGACAGTTTGTACCTTCCTTTAGAGAATAATTCCCATTTAAGGCCAAAGCAGACATGCTCTATGTTCGTTCCTTTTCTCAAAATGCTTCATACGAAAAAGTTGAGTTTTAAGGTTGGATGCCCTTATTGACTTCATTGAGTCCTTGAAGTTTCTAAGTCATGAAAGGGTTCTAACTTAGATTGAGCTCAGATTGATTTGAACCCTCTTGGACCCAAAGAAAAACTAGAAGATGAGGGCCAACTATAGAACTTGTCAAATTGACTTGCTAGGATAGGAAAGGTTAGACTGTGCTAGGTAGGGCTGATAAACGAGCCAAATGAACCAAAGAGAGGGCGTTCAAGCTTGGCTTGTTTCTTGTGTTGAGCCGAGCTGAGCTTGAGCTCATGAAAAGGCCGAAATAAATGAGCCAAGCACAAGCAAGCCCATTTAATATATATATATATATATATATATATATATTAAAAGTTAAAAAAATAAAATTTTGACCCTAACCCTAATAAGCCAAGCTCAAACTAGCTAATTCACAAAATAAATAATTGTTTCAAACTTGTAAGCAATAAGATTTGAACTGTGAATTTGTTGTTTATAGGCCAAACACTTCAACCATCTTTATTATATAGTATAAAATATATTTTATTATTACACTACAAGAAAAACGCTAGTTAGAGACAGATGTTATCCATCGCTAACTCTGTCACTAACGTGTTTAGCGACGGATAGCGTCCGCCGCATAATCCTAGTCCCTAAATTGCGACGGACATTGTCTGTCATCAATCTGTCGCTAATTAACGACGGCGTAGCGACAAAATATATATGGATATAATCCGTTGCTAACTTTTGATCGACAAGTTAGCGACGGATTAAAGTCCGTCGCAAACCATCGCCTGATTGAAATTGGTGACGGCTTAGCGACGAATTATATCCGTCGCGAATCTGTCGCTAATTTAATTTTTTTTTTTTGAAATACATTTTTGGTTATACAATTCTTTCAAGGGTCTTAAGACATTACCTTTGTTCTCATTTCCTATTTCACTTTTACATCTGTATTTGCTTTGACAAAAAGGTTTTGACTAACAAAGATTACCACTGAATTTTAAAAAGTACCCATTCTAGACACACTAAAAACAAGAGTGTCTACAATTTTCAAGTAAATTTTCAATACTTGATTATGGCAAATATCCTAACAGTGAGCAGCAAAGTTGGACTGAAACAGGTGCAACTTGTCAATCATATTGTTTTCTTTTAAATCATGCATTCAAGTACTATGACAATATCTAAATGTGAAAAACAAACTCAAAATTCAACATGTTTGAGAAAAGATCTAAGCAATTACCCACATGTCTTTAAGAAATACTGCCCACACAACAATTAGCCCCATTAGCACTTCCAGAAAGCAAGAAAATGTTCCTCTTCTAACCAAACTGTAAAAAAGTAAAGAACAAAAAACAAATCAAAATGAAAGAATTTCTGGATTTGTAGGTGTCCATTCATTCACAAAGATCCACTTAAAATCTTCAAAACTAAAACATGGAAAGTGTACACATTTATAATGGGAACATGAGACCAAAATTAATAGAATGGAAGTTATTGTAAACTAGCAATCTCTCTTTGATAGCATGATGACAAATATCGTGAGATTTATGAAACCACTAATTTGCATTTTTCTTTCAAATATCAAGGAATCATATGTTACGGTCACCAGAGACTACTCTTCTATTTTAAAAAAAAGTACATCTTAAAGTTTCTTTTTAATGTCAACCACAGTGCCGTCTTGCATAACTCCTTTATATATTGTACCATATCCACCTCTGCCGAGTACCTTGCTTGCTGAGAAAATTCGTGAATGTGTGGGACCATGTGGAGCAGACATTTGTTGATATAGCAAAAGACCTCTATTTTGCTTGAAATACTCCATGAGTCTCCTTTTCTTCACAAACCAATAAGCCCATATGCCACATGTAAACAGAAATAGCAGACTCACAGTCGTAACTGCAAAATCAACAACACGAGAAAACAAGTTGGACCCTAGACCTGGAAAGCATGAGGACAATATGTTTCGTTATTAGGGATGATTCAACTTACCTACAACACCTTCTATTACTGGAACAGTCTTCCTGCAACCAGATCCGTTACTTGTACCATCTCCCGTGCTTCCAAAAGGGCAAGAACATTTAAATCAGGGGACCGTATTCTGGCAATGAGCATTAGGAGCACAAGGCTTGTTTTTTGTTACATTGCACTCATCTATGTTTGCAACACATGAAACATATCAGTGACAAAAGATGATTCAGTACTAAATCAATGACGATCCTATTATATCATAGTGCGTAGGTAATCTTTTAGACTGTCATGTGGAGTATATCTTGCTGCAATCAACAAAAAAACTTATGCCATTAAACATTGAATCCACAAATTATAAGCAAATATATCAGAAGTCTCATAATAGTTAATGAACTTTAAAATTTTTTTGGTTCAAGATAAAGCTTGCACCTGCGAGTTTCTACTACAGAATATTGTACACTCAAGCTTAACCAACACACACACATGTATGCTCCTAATGACAGGTTTAGATAAAAAAATCAAGGAATATCCAAAATATATAGGATTAAGATAGCAATTTTAGATAACGAAACAGAGGTGCATGACTGGCCACTGTTTGTAGCATAACAAAATTTGTAAACAAATTCAAAAGAGAACATTTAAATTAACAACACACCTCAAGACATTAAGCAAAGGTGTGTAGTAGCCCTTTCCTCTTGTTGTCCCACTTGACAGAGAACTGCAGAGTCATGGACAGTGGATACCAGCTCACCGGGTGACCTACAAGAGCAAGATAAAAAAAAAGAAAGAGATGGTCCAATCCTTCTCTCCATCGTGTTTCACCCCACAACCAACAAACTCTGCTCAGCCCACATCTAGTAAGGGGAGCAGCAGCAACATGTCTCAGAACCTCATCACCTACATCTACCACCTGGAGGAAGTGGCTGGCCACCCTGCCCTCCTCTCCCTCACCTGGTCCAGGACCCTCCATGGCCACTCGCTCATCGTCCACCTCGACGGCTCTGCCTGCACCATCGACATCTCCCTGCCTTCCCCTCTCTACCTCTTCCGCCCCAAGCGCGGCTTCAGATCCCTGGGCCACACCAAGCTCTTCTGGAGCTTCGCTCGAGCCCACTTCGACCACGGCCCCGAGCCCACCAAGAACTTCTACCTCTACGTGGTCGCCGCCGGCAGGGTGGCACTTCTTCTCGGTGACCTCCCCGACGAGGTGCTCTGCCACGCCAAGGGAGCCGAGCTCCCCAGAGGAGACGCCTCCCTGGCCGCGCTCGTCTTGCGGCGGGAGCACGTCTTTGGCCGTTGCAATTAAGCCACCACCGCCCACTTCGGTCGAACTGGCCGCGAGCACGAGATCGGGATCGAGTGCAGCGGCGGGGAAGGGAAGGAATCCAAGCTGGTAGTGAGGGTGGATGGCAAGTCGATGCTGGTGGTGAAGAGGCTGGCGTGGAAGTTCCGGGGAAATCAGAGGGTGGTCGTCAATGGGCAGTCGAAGCCGATTTGGGGGTAATCGGAGAGAGAAAGAGAGGGGAGGGAGAATTTCCCGCCCTAGTTAGGGCCATTTTTTATCGAAAAATAGTGACTGATTCGCGAGGGATTTATTTCATCGCAAATCAGTCGCTAAATAGCGACAGATTTGCGACAGAAAAAAAATCCATCTGTCGCTATG
This sequence comes from Nuphar pumila, assembly GCF_984573655.1. Taxonomy (NCBI): domain Eukaryota; kingdom Viridiplantae; phylum Streptophyta; class Magnoliopsida; order Nymphaeales; family Nymphaeaceae; genus Nuphar; species Nuphar pumila. The sequence continues at coordinate 1,934,792 of NC_143258.1, read as the reverse complement.
TGGTGGAATTTTTCCGTCGCTAAGCTCAACGCTATTTAGAGACGACTTAGCCGTCGGCAAATGTTTTTTTGTTGCTAATTTCATAAATATTTCGCATTTTAGCGACATATGGTTTTCTCTTGTTAATCCGTCGTAAATTAGAGACGAAAAAAATCTGTCACAAATTTCTATTGCTAATTACCGTTTTTCTTGTAGTGTTAATAAACGAGCCTATACATGCCAAGGAGAGAAGAAAATTGGCAAGGAGAGAAGAAAATTGGTTGTTTATGCTCGAACTTGTCGAGCCTAATTCACGAGTTCGAATGAGCTCTTTACAAGCCAAACTTCAGCTACGAGCACCTCATCATCTTTCCCAGCCCTAGTGCTAGGCCATGCTGTAAGTTCTAAGTTCCTTGCCCTTGACTACAGAAACCGTAGGCCTACTGGCTTTCATGAGGGGAGTTTGAATGTCATCCCTAATGCATGTTTTCCACATGGCATTAAGCACATGTTCAGATATGAAGTAAAACAAGCTTGTCACGAACTCATTTGTGATCGGTTTGTAGTAACTGGTAAGCTGAGCCACGAGCAGCTCGTTCAACTTAAACGAGTCAAGCTCGAACTTGGGTCATTCAGCATGCCTAAGCTCGAGTGAGATTGTATAGATAAAATATGTATATATTTTATGTGTAATATATTTTTAGTGTAATCTTTAAAGAAAAGAATGAGTAGAATATGAATATAAAGAGAGAAAGATGCACGGGAAATCTATATAAGATATAAACTATTATGTAATATATAAAATACATATAATATGCAGCATGGCTACATGGCCGCCATGCAGCAACTCGCATGCCATTCTTCCATCTTGGTATTTCTCGATGAACGGCTTAGAATACCAGATGTGGAACTCAAACCCGACGCATGAAAGTCAGTTTTCTTTCAAACGGAGTATCCCCATCGCTTTCCCGCGAACGTGAGAAATGGCGCGACTCGACCCGCCAAATCCCACCAAAAAATCTGAACCAGAGAAAAACGATTTACCCTCTCGAAAACGAATCCTTTTCACCGCTCAAATTCTCCCTCTCTCTCTCTCTCTCTCTCTCTCTGAAAACTCAAAAAATTCCCGCCCTCCGTCGTCTTCCTGTGCCCATTAAATCTCTCTCTCTCTCTCTCTCTCTCTCTCTCTCTCTCTCTCTCTCTCTCTCTGTAACTTATTGGCCACCTTTTCCACCAAGATGGGCAAGATCTCAAAGGCCAAGAAGCCAGAGAAGTTGGGGAATGGGCATGTGACTCCAATCCAGGTGGCCTTCATCGTCGATAGGTACCTCATCGACAATAACTACGCCCAGACCCTCTCCGTCTTCAGGTCCGAAGCTGCCGCTCTTCTCTCCAGATCAAAGATTCGAGAGGTACCAATCATTCGAAATATTTTCTGGGTTTTCGATTTTACGAGGTTGATGTTGATTTTTCCATCCATTTTCTCGAGATTTTGAGGATTTCGCGATGTTGGTGTTCATTTTTCCATCCATTTTCTCGAGATTTTGAGGATTTCATGATGTTGGTGTTCGTTTTTCTGTCCGGTTTATCAAGATTTTTTGAGGATTTTGTGATGTTGGTGTTCATTTTTCCTCGAGAATTTGAGGTTTTTCTCTGTTCTAAATAGACACCCAAGAGTTTGCTGAGCTTGGGGGATATACTGAACGAGTATATAAGCTTGAAGGAGCAAAGGGTATTCCTGGATCAAGAGAAATGTAGGGTGGAGAAGCTGTTGATGGGCATGCAGGAGGTGATGAAAGCGTACCAATCGTTGGAAAATGCGTCGATTTCTCCTCGGCCGGAGCTTGTACGCTCAGTGCCCAAAGGTATTCTTGCAGACTTCTATTCTCAGATTTTGTAATTTTGAGTTAGATGTTAGTGGTTGTGCGCGGGACTCCGTTACAGAATTACTGAGAAAACTAACACCGAAGGAACGAAAGAGACGTTTCTGTGGAATTTGTAGAGTGCGTTTGATTGCTCTGTTTTCCAAGTTGAATCTAAGATTCAAAGATTAAAGTTACATGCATCTCTTGCCCAACCAACAAACTATTCTTCCCCGAGATACGCGAATTACAACTGACACATGTTTCTCAGATCACGTTTTTAAGGATCTGAGATTCAGCATCTGTTTACCTCCATTCTTGGTGTGAACTATGCCAGATTCAATAGCCGGATCTATGATTTGTTGCATTTGAACACAGTGTTTTAGCTAGAACCAGAGGAACAATTAGAGATAGATAAATTTTCTTGGGACCAATTTGTCTGAAAAGAAATTGGCGGTAGCATGTAGCTTCTAATCCATGTATAGTTGACAGTAGTTTTTGAGATAGAAGATGATAAACGGCTTATTTTTATTCAGAAGAGTAATTTTCCAGTAAAATTGGCTGCATTGATCTATATGAGGACGCCTATATTCAGAGGCCAAAAGGAAGGTTATTTTCTGCTACTAAATTGCTTTTTCTTGTTTTATTGATTTGAAGTAACCAAGATAAAACGCCCATGTATTAGTCAGGAAGGAGCTTGGTATTGACGAAATAGTCTGTTTTGCTTCTTTTCTGATAGTTTACATGAAAGAGAGGGAATGTGGTGTTCCGCTTTTGCTGTACTTTTATCTTACTGTTCTCTTGTTTGTTTTGTAGCCAATTCCGTGCTCTTGAATTCGACATGTATGCTGCTTAATACGACATCAACAAACAATATTGAGTGTCTAGTTCCTACGGTTCCGTCTAATAATAAGAGGGAGACCCCCGGATCTGTCCCTCAACCACCCTCATCGATGAAGAAATCATTCATCCAATCAACAGCTGCGTATCCTCCTAACGGAACAGGTAAATGCACAGTTTTGGTTACATGAATCTTAATTGGTTCTGGGGAGTTGAAAAGTGCTTTATTTTTTAATTTGGAAGGGGTCCAGTTTGCCTTTCAAGTGGTGAAAATGCTCCCTGTATGCAGTTCTATTTGTCAGGCTTTTTGGCACCATTTCTGCAATCTATTTATTCTTAAAGCTGTTGCCTTTCTCGCAGGAGTTCAACCACTGGCAAAAGAAATCAGCCATGACAATACTCCTGCAACAGTTCAACATTTTACAGGGTATTCTAGGATGCAGCCAACTCCCCATGATCACACTGTATATAGTTCATCAATTCAGGAGATACCTGTTTCAAACAGTGTGTTTGGCCAGTCTTCTAGTCCGGAAAGAGAATCCCCCTCTCCAAAAACTCCACGCCAGCAGTGTTCCTTACAAACTGATTCATCTAGCTCTCTGATAGAGACATCATCCTCTCCATTGGAGACATCATCCTTGATTCAATCAACTGATCCATCATTGGAAGTAACTCCATCAAATGATCCTGTGCGTTCATCCGGTGCAAACAAAAATATATCATATTCTTCAGGTTATAGCATGTACCAAGACCACCAGCAATCTTCTTTCTCACCTTTAAAATTTGGTGCAAAAAAGTCGGGGAAAAAAGAACACATAAGGGGTAGATTGGATTTTGATGATTCTGGCATGCTTATGAACTCTGTCAGATGCACAGCTGAAGCTTCTGTTCCTGCTACTGGGGATGAAACAAGGGGAAACTTCAATATAGATGATATTCTAAATTTTGATATTCTTGACACTGATGTGTCACTATCATATCTAATTGATTTAGATTTTGAGATTGATTCTCCAGTGCCAGCTCTCTCTGATCAATCAATATTGGACCCAGCCACAAATCTTGTCTCAAGGTTCCATTTTCTTGTCTCACATTCATTCTATTTCTATCCTTATTGGTTCCATCTTTCCCTAAAGGTTCTTTGTTTTCTCCATCTGGGTAATATGCAGCATCTGTGATGAAAGAAATGTGAGTTTGGAAATTGATGAAGCCTTCTTAGATCTTCCACTGTCGAACGGAGTTGGGGTCCTCTCTGAGAAAGACATGAATTGCAAACGTAAGTTGAAGTCTGACAAGTAACTTGAAATGCAGTGCTTTTCTTGTCTTCTTGATGTTTGCCACATAAAATTTTGATGTTGGTTTTTATTTCCTTCTGTGGAACCTGATAAGCAGGTGATGATGATGGGAAATCTTTCAAGCCAACAGCTACATGTATTAAAACCAACAGTCCTGGTAATTCAAACTAATTACTTATGCATTTAACCCTGTTCATTTTTATCCTCATGCATGTTCAGGCAATTTAGTTTTGTTTACTAACCTGTTGTTTGAAAACAAATTGCAGGTAAAAGGAAGCGAGGGTTTTCATCAGATAAAGAGAATGTACTGATAATATGATCAGTAATCATTCATTTGCTCTTTATAGCGTGCTTTTTGAAGAATGTTGGCATCATACACTACAATGCACCATGGAGATGTCACCAAACTGTTCTAACTCGCTCACAATATTGGTGCCAGATGGTTATTGCATCTACACCTCACTATTCTTTGTACTAAAGTTGTTGCCCAGTTCTCGACATGCTATTTAGAAATAGGTCCTTAACAGTGCTAAAATTACTTACATGCATCAAGTTGTTGAGCTTCACTCGTACTCATGCATGTACCCTGACTAATTTGTAGAATTGTCTGAACTCTAATCATACCCTTGATTAGAAACTGGTATCTAGTTTGTCAATGATTTCTCCAAAACATGATTTGTTTGGTTATGATTTTTTTCCCTGATCAGAATGCTGGTGCATTAAGAAGGTGCGTTTAGGTGACAGAAAATTGCTAATGCACGTATTGATTGTCTGTGTAAAACACAGAAAATTGCTAGGCGTACAGTGATTTTTTTTGTGTAAAATACATAATACAGAAAATTGCCACACGCACTGAATTTGTTTACATGTAAAAGAGTGGATCTGGTCCAATCTGAATTTGAATTCAAATCTGGTTAGCCAACATCTGATTAGTTGAATATGGTATTGGCCACATTCTACTCGAATCAGAACTGTGTACATCCCCTATGACTGTGTAATGAGTTAGAGGCAGCCAAATAATGCATTGCATCAAGGTCTTGCACTATGGGCTTAGGAAGCCAATGGTCTGTCCAAAATCTGAACTTGGTTCTGTTGCTGATCTGCCATGAGTGGGCTTGATACATGTTTCCAACCCCAGGTAAACTAAGCTTTAATTACATCGCTAAGGCATTGCAATACAACCTCACCTTCTATCTTAGCTCGGCAAAGGTGATCCCAACTCCCAAGTAGGGGTGCAAACAGATTGGATCCGGAACAGTTAAAAATATGGAGAGTCAGATCAAGAACAGCCAAAATACAAAACCTCCATCCTAGATCTGACCCGTTTGCATCCTTAATCCGAAGCAATAAGTTGCAAATGTTTGTGTATCGCCTCCATTTCAAAGAAACCAACAAAAGATCCGTCCCAAAGCCTAAATTACACTTGAAGAAAATCTGAAATGATAAACGCCCAACTGAAACGGTCAAGGACCAAGTTGGCAGCCAAACTGGCCCAGTGTGAACCAACTTGATGGCCTAGGTCATCACAAACTCTTTTAGTAATTGTTAATATGATAATTGGCACTACACACCACCTCGTGCAGTTTTCTATTTCAAGCCACGGTTTTGCGCATCTTCTTTATACTCTGTCCACAGTGTTCTTTAGCGAATGTATAAAAGCTCACATCCCATCAAACCAATAATCCAATTTTAACAATAACGTCATGCTTCCACAAACACGATGTGATCTCTTGAATGTGTCATCCAAAAGACCTCGTAGGTATCTCAATCGATGGGGAGAGATCATTTCTGCCTTATAGTAAGCAATACTACCCAAATTACTCATCGATGTTTTGACATTCACTTGCCCAGTCCTGCATCACCATACACAATTAGGATTACCTAATGTGACTTCTTGAAGAATTATCTCTAACCCACACATATCAGATATTTTATCAGAATAGAGAAGTACTTGACCAAGTCTCCAAAGGCAAGCATCATCTAGTCCACTGATCCAATGCTTAACCAAATAATGCTTACCCTCGTACCAACAATGATACCATTGTCTATCACCGCACATCATTGATAGTCCAACACATACCGCTCGTTACTCATTTTTCACTCAATAGAGCTTCAACATTATGCCTGTCTCTTTGGTTTGTGATAGTATACCTTCTTCATTATATAAGTATATATTAAAAACCATATTTGCTAGTTTTTTGTAAGAACAAATACCTTTTTTTCTTTTTCATGAAACTAACCTTTTAGATGTGATGTACATGTATTCCTTAATGAAAATCAGTTCTTAGATCATCTGACTGACATGTAGGTAGGTTTTTATAAAGCTTAAAAAAATCAATGGCCTACAATGTGCAGTACTTTTCTTGGTCATAAAATTATGATTTTTTGTCAGTCAATTCATATATATATATATATATATATATATATATATATATATATATATATATATATATATATATATAGAAACAGAGAGAGAGAAACCAAAGGTGCAACATCTATAACCGATGGTGATTGAGCGTTCTTTATCTGACTATATTGATTGGGCTCTATATATTGCATCATTTATTTACTAACCAACATATTTTAGATTATGCATTTTGGATATTTAGATGCATTTTTTGAAGCACTAAGAATCAATGGTCGACAATACTTTGTATTGTAAAATGGTGAGTCATCCATTTTTATGAAGTGATTGAAAAGAATGAAGAAGACCCATGGCTTTGGAGGGAGAAACGAAGCCATTTTGGTGTCTTGTCCTTAGTGACACGACTTGATAAAAATTGGACACGTGAACACGCTATATGAGGCTAATTTTGCCCCCCCCCCCCCCCCCCAAAAAAAAAAGAAAATGAAAAAATGGGATTTACTAAGTTGACTGTAAGTCTATTGCAAACAATTAATGTGTACATTAACGAGAAAAAAACCCTTTCCAGTACAAAAAAGAAGTCTTGAACAAACTGGACAGTGTCCTACACAGGACCACTGTCTTGTCTGTCCTGATCAAGGTGTTCTGTCTTAACCTGGACAGGGAGTCAAATGCACCCTAAAGGACAGTGATTTGGACCTCGCAGCACATGGAGAAGAAATTTTTTATCCCGCCTCCCGAGGTAGAAAGAGGACTTGGACATGATGAATCCAAACAAAGACCTCATGGATAGGGAAATTGCAAGATATAGCTTTTACATTTCTCCTATCTTGTCTGTAACTAAGGTTAGTGTCCACTGGACTGTAAGCTTTTTACTAGAAAAGATAGCTAGCTTACTCTTTTCCGTTGATCTTAGAGCTTGTGATTCTACCTGTTTGTAGTTTCACAAGAATTATAAATGACAGTTCGCCTTTCTTGTTATTAATGTATATAATTATACTAAGCCACTGACAGTTCTTAGTGCAGTATTTGTCAAATGCTGCACTTGGTGTCAGCCTCATTGCAAGTTTTACATTCTTACTGTTCTTTCTGGAATGTGAGGGTAATAATATTTACGGGACAAGATGGGGAAGAATGATTGCTGTTGTAAGCTTGTAGAATCTTTCTAGTGTAAGGAAAGGGCATTTTGATAACATGTCAACAGAGAAGGTTCAATTATACTTCTCTAATGCTTTGTTTTTGTTATGTTAATATTAGTGGATTTAGGATACTTACATAGTTCATTTCTTTTAAGTAATCTCACAACATGCTAAAGGGTACCTACTGCATGAACAGTAGAACTTGGTGGTGTACTTTGAAGTGAACTTTCTCTTTGTTGGTCCCCTTCAATATTTGTAGCATTTTCTTGTGTGGCTGATAATACTCTCTCTCTCTCTTTTCTCAGAACTGAGAGGGACACGTGCCTCCTCTTACCTGCCCTTGGATCTATCACTGCGATAGTTGAGTTGTGATTTTAAGCTGTATGGAATCACACTATTTCCTTTGGCTCACTCAGAATGATAATAAAAATCCTTGTGGGCGATTGTAGATATTTTAGAATAACTCTCATGCTTCATCTCTACTTCAAAGTTGATCGTAGTAACAGCTAATTCTTGGCAACAGAGTTAAGTTCCATCAACATATCACAAATGGTTTTTTCATAAGTCTTATTATCATCTGATTTGCATATTTTACTTGACAAGAATATAGTTATCCTGATAGCATAATGAATACACCCTTATTTGGGGAATGCCACTTGTGGTAACTAGCAGTCCAAAAGACAATTTGGCTCACGTTATGACCGTAGTGGAAGCCTGCTTAATCTGTCATTTTCATGCCTAAAGCAAAAGCACATTAACTGAAAATTGAGATCAGCAATGATGAAACTAAAACAATGAGAACAATGTTTTTCAGCCACAATTAACATGAATATTAGTAAACTGGTGTTATTGTAGTATATGTCATGGTCATCATTAATTGTGTTTAACTGAAAATCTATGTATTGTTCCTTGCATCTTATGGAAGATCCAGTTAGTTCCCTAGATGTTTTATATACTCAATGACATCTCCTTTTGTGGCACTACATCAATTGTGATACATTATAAACAACCTAAAAGGAAAATTGCTCAAACTACAAACTATGACTGTTATTTGGTGGTCTATACATCAGATGATGCAATCCATATTCTGGTTATTTTTGCAGAAAGTCATTTGTTTATTTGATTTGCTCATTGCAATTTATTATTACAAGTAATCAGAATTTGGGATTTACAGCACGACTCATTGAATCTACGTGTTGTAGGAGTGTTACAATGAGCCACTATGACTCGTCCTAATATAACATTTGCTATGAACTGTGTTTTGTCAAAATATACATGCACCGATAAATATTTATTGGAATGCAATGAAAAGGATTTTACGTTATCTTGAAGGAACCCTTGATTATGGTCCTGCTATCAATCATGATTCAAAGTTTGATGATAGAAAATCTACTAGCAATTATGCAGTTTTCTTTGATTAAAACTTCATAAGTTTTTTCAAATAACCAATCGTGTGAAGGTCAAAGCCAAGTACAGAGCAGAGCACTTGTTGGCGGATCTACATAGATTACATGACTTTGATTTTTATTGCAGGAATTGGTAGGGAAAATAGAAGGAACTCCTACTATGTGGTGTGATAGCATTGGAGCTTCATATGTGGCAGCTCACCCTATGTATCATAACCAAAATAAGCACATTGGAATTGACATTCACTTCATTCATGACATGGTTGCGAAGAATGAGTTCAAAGTCAAATATATTTCATCCAAGGATCAAGTAAGCTGTAATCTTCTGCCCGACTCAAAGAACATAGTGCTCAACGTGCTATTCACACCCATTGGTCTTGAGGGACGACGCTGTTAGAGAGCCCAAGAAAGACTTGGATCTTGTGGACCCAGCAATTGTTTAGTTTTCTAATGGTATTAGACCAGCTGAGTTATTTTTGTTGGAAGGACATGATTTTACTAAGATGTGGATTGATGAAAATCTTACTCACCAAGGCAATTGTAATCATAGTGACAAGTATAGCGAGATTTATGAAAATTCTTGTGATAATATCGCAAGAAATTGCCCAAAAGTTCAAAACAACAATTTCTAGCGAGATTTTCAAAATATCACGAGATTTATGAAAAACATAAATACTGCAATTTAAACACAATATTTACATTTTAAACGGATATTTATCATAAAAAACCATGTATTTTTATTTTTAAATAATTTTTATTAATATTTTCTTATAAAAAATATTTTATATATTTTTAATTATTTTTTTATTGCTGAGTTTTTGCCGAACAAAATGCAAGATTTATGAAAAATTTTCAATTTCTTGTGAGTTTTTAAAAAAATACGTTTGTCACTATGATTGTATAGTTCCTATAATATAACCACCATGGACATTACTTAATAAATTCATTATCAGCATGATATATATATATATATATATACAGAGAGAGAGAGAGAGAGAGAGAGAGAGAGAGAGAGAGAGAGAGAGAGAGAGAGAGAGAGAGAGATTTCTCATGGATGTAGGTTCTTCGTGAACCCAACCATGTAAATTGTGTGTGCATTGTGTGTTTTTTATCTCTATTCTCTGTAAGGCAGCATATTCAGGTGTTCAAAAATATATATTTTTTTGAAAATCTTGCAATTTTATTGCCCAAGATTTAAAAAAGCCAATATAATCCCCCAAAAATGTGATACTTTCAAAATCTCATCTATTAATTTTGAAAATATGATGATGATTTTATTGCGATATTATCATGTTATTAATATATAATTATCTTTTTTGTATATTTTTTATATTAATAACTTTTTGTATTTTTATATATTTTAAAATTTAAATATACCGATACTTTTCAAGAATTTTCTGAAAAAAAAATTAATTCGCAGATATTTTATTTTGCTGCAAAAATCCCGATCATTTGTGACCGGGAGGGCCGCATATCAACATACTCTGAAAGTTATTCTCTGACGTGAAAAAGGCCAACCTTTTGTTGCTTTCCCATGAAGTAAACGGCGTTTTCTTAGGAAAGAAGTCACTGCTTAAGCGTTGAAGGAGAATAAGATATCTTAATTTGAAAAAGAGTGATTTATATATGTTTGGGGACTTGAGAGAAGAAGTCAATGAAATAATTTGATTTGAAGTTTCCAATCGTACGTGACAACGATTCTCCTCCCATCGGCCTAACTTACATTTTTTGAAAATATCACAAATATTGCCAACTTTTTGAAAATATCACGATTTTTATTGTAATATTTTTAAAGGATGACATTCTACTGAGCAGAACGTGATATTTTAAAGAATATTGCTTGTTTAGAAAATATCATTTTTTAACGTGATATTATCATGATGAAAACAATTTTTGTTTAGCTTTTATACTATTCATATTACATTTATATATAACTTTACATAAAATGATATTTTCTCAAGATTTTCTTGAGAAAAGCATACTTTTTCAAAATATCTTGAGATTTTCTCCCACTGCCATTTTCCTTATGAACCACACTATAGTCACAAATATCAGCATATTTTTTAAAATATCGCTATTTTAGTTATGACTAGATTTTCAAAGGCTGATATAATGTCAGGCAAACACAATATTTTCAAAATATCACCTTTTTATCCTAATATTATCGTGATTAGGGGTGGCAAAACCTGACCCGACCCACCAACTCGCCTCTTAGGCGGGTTCAGATTTGGCTTAAACGGGTTCGTGTCATAAACGGGTCGACCTGCCTAACCCGTTTATTAAATGGGTCGGGTTCGTGTTAGGGGTATGCCAACCCGCCAACCCGGCTGACCAGTTTAATAAACGGGTTAGGCGGGCGGGTCAACCCGTTTACCCGAACTCGACCTGCCAACCCGACCCAACCCGTTTATTAAACGGGTTAACCGGGTTGTGTCAGGTTACCCGTTTAATAAATGGGTCGGGTTCGTGTTGAGGTATGCTGACCCGCCAACCCGACCCGATTGCCACCCCTAATCGATAGTATCACAATAAAAACAAATTTTTTATATTATTTATATTTTTACTAATTATTACACATTTTATATATTTTGACAATTTTGTGTATTTTATAAATGATGGCATCTCCCAATATTTTTTTCCAAAAAAACCAAATTTTTTAAGATAACACGAGATGTGACTATGGACCATTCTCTCTCCCTCTCAACACGTAAATGCTTCATTTTTCTGACAACAAATCTCTCTCTCTCTCTCTCTTCCCCCACATCATGCTTCATTTTCTAACCTAACTCCCTAATTATTCTAGTCTTTACTCTCTCTCTTGTTGACTTGGACTTTTCTTCACGCGTCTCCAAGGCAACCCAGAAATAAAATGACGAGATCAAGTCAATGCAACGACCGGCCTGTCGAGCCATGATGAGCTCAACCTGACGACAGCCAATCGCATTCCAAATGGGGCCCACGATACCTTGGACCCCACCCAATCAATGCCATGTGATTGTTGTGAGTAGGGATGCACACGAGCCGAGTTTGAGCCAAGCTTGGGCTGTTCTAAATGGGCTCGCTTCAAAATACATATGTCAGCATCACTTCATAGCTCAAACCGAGCCTAGCTTGACTGGTGTTAAAAAAAAAAATGGTCAGAATAGACAGGAATCGATCCCCCAATCTCTTCCAATGAACCAACCATTAAGTCAGCCTTTATTTTGAGAATAATATGCCCAGCAACCTGTTAGATTGTTGAAGAGAAGTTCAAAGTTAAAACCTTTTAGAAAAGAAACCAACACCTTTTAGACAACTACTTTCCTAAATTAATTTGCAAATATATATATATATATATATATATATATATATATATATATATATATATATATATATATTCTAATGCAGGCCTTATCGAGCTTTTTGAGCTTAATCGAGCTCAACAACTTGATAAAGCTTGACTCGTTTAAGCACGCTGAGCCTAGACTTCTGTTCAAGCTCGGCTCGTTTATTTTTTGAATGAGCTTGAACCGAGCTTAAATGAGTCGAGCCCAAGCTAGCTCGGCTCGTTGTGCATCCCTAGTTGTGAGGAACTTTACGAGATCCTCTTATTACGTTTGGGATCTCACATGGATGCCGCTGCGGTCACGGAGATATGACCATTTTTGTGAATTTCTAAATATCATTAGTATATAAGGGGACAAATACGGGCCCGACTACCTGCACCTAGACAGAAAGACCCTATGAAGCTTTACTCTTCCCTGGTATTTGCTTGGAGCCTTTCCGGCACAGTTTAGGTGGCAGGCACAAAAAAAAGTATCCATGTAACATAAGAGTAAGGCGGGTCAACCAGCCAAAATTGCTGAGCTTGGCTCAGCTTGTTAAGGTTGCACCCTTGCTAGAGCTCGGCTTGTGAATTCATCAAAAGTTGAGCTAAGCCTGAGCTTGTTACAAGCCACGAGTTGCCTCTTTTTATAAAAAGTTTGTGTTGAAGTATTTTTTTTAAAGCTTGATAATATATAAAACATGTAAAATATATGTATAATACATACAATATATATAATACATCTATAAAACATATATAGTATGCATTTTAAAGATATAATATATGTATAAAATATATAATATGTAAAATGAGCCTGTACAAGCCAAGCTAGCCATGCTCGTACTCGGCCAGTTTACGTAAACGAGCTGGCTTGTAGCTCGACCCGCTGAGCTCAATTTTTTAGCCAAGCTGAACGACAATCTTTGGGACATAGTTGCTGAACCACGTCTTCATTTCTTGTACTATAGAACCTAAAGGATACTCTTTTTGACACATTTTTGAACCCAAACATTAATGGTTGCCACAACATACTATAAACATATCGTGTTATTTCCAAAATATCTTGATATTATCGTTTTTAATGTAAGCACTGTGTTTTTTACATCCCTTATTTAAGAAAAATTGGGCTATTTTTATTTTTCTACATATAAATGTACATAGATATTCGTTTCTATACATATTTTTGTATCTATGTTTTACTTATACTTTTGATTGGTAAAAGTGCGACAAAAACAAAACAAAAAAATTTAATGTCTCATATTTAAACTACCGTTATTTTCCCTATTGAAACTCTGTCACTATAAATTTGAGTCAATCATTTCGGCCAGCCAGTCAGAGTCATGATACGGTATGAACTCCATATTGGTTTCATACCAAAACGTGGGTGCGACCAAAGCTCGCGCCTACTTCAAGGTGGGTCCAAGCATTGGTCCATGGGGGCCATGCCACCTACTTCAAACGCTACATCTTCCAAATTATTCATTATTTTCTTTTTTTCGACAGAGAAAGCTGGGGTTAGCCTACCAGTTATACAACCATACCGGTTAAAAGATAAGGTGCAATATGATTGCACAAATATTTGTGCATTAAGCACCTGATCACCGTGCATCTTAGCAACAGGGCCTGTCAGTTGTAGGGCCTGATGGAGGGCAATCAGGTGCTTAATGCTCAAATTTTGTGCCATGTGATTGCACCTGATCCCGACTCACCATACCAACGGGTGCTCCACTTGTCTGCTATCTTTTTCTTTTCTTTTTTTACTGTGGGTTTGCAACTTTGCTTGTTGGCTAGGCCTGACCAAGGTTGCCAAAAAAAGGAAGCTAAAATGATAAACAAGGTTCCTGAGGTGCATGTGAATCAAGCATAGTGACAAACGTTTTTATCGGCAAAATCTCGTTTTTAAAAAAAGTTGAGAGAAATTGAAATTTTTTCATAAATCTAGATTTTTTGGCAAAATCTTGGCAATAAAAAAATTAAAAAATATAAAAAGTAATTTTTATAAGAAAATATTAATAAAATTATTTAAAAATAAAAAAATACATGTTTTTTTTTCACGATAAATAGCCGTTTAAAACATAAATATCATGTTTAAATCACGGTATTTATGTTTTTTTCATAAATCTCGCAATATTTTGAAAATCTCTCGACAAATTTCCGTTTTAAACTTTCATGCAATTTCTCGCGATATTATCTCGAGATTTTCATAAATCTTGTGATATTTGTCACTATGAAAGCAAGAAACAACAAGAAAAAAAGTTAGCAAACATGAGAAACATGTATCCCACAAAGGGAAAATGCTTGAGAAAACACTTGAAAAACGCTTGGGAAAACATGAGAAACGTGTATCCCATGGTATGGGAAACACATTTCCCATGTTTTGGAAAATGTGTTTCCCATAATATTTTCTCTCATTTTTTCACATGCTTAATTCGGAAACACGTTTCCCATTTCGAAAATGGTTTCCCTGAAAACGCGTTTTCCATTCTCCTGCAACGTTTCTGATAACCCTGGGCACAACACATGAAAAACACACGTAGCCAAGCTGGTCCCAGCCAAGGCGAGCCGAACTGATGGGGACGGGACGGAAGCTTCAGGAAGGCAAAGCATTGAACAATTCAAGTCGTCTCAGTTGAAGCCAATAAAGAAAGACCATACAAAACGATAGGAGGAAGAAAGAAGATTGTTGAAATTAAGAGCAAGGAAGGAAGAAAAAGCCTAACGTGTAGGCTCCATAAACCCGTCCAACACGCCACCATTGCTCACCTCTCTTAAATCTCTAAACCATTACCCCAACGACCCAGTCCCACCTAAAATATAGCGACCCATTAAACGCGTAAAAAGAAAAGAAAAAACAAATAAAAAACATAAAAAAGAAAAGAAATTAAGATCTATATAAAGAGACTCATGAGGAAAGGAAATGGGAGGTGTAGGTTGGTGAGACACTCAAACACACGCCTTGTATTTAGGCACCACGTTGTTTCCACCATCCCAATATTTTCTTTTCAAGTGCAGAGAGATTCTCTCTCTCTCTCTCTCTCTCTCTCTCTATATATATATATATATAAAACCACCTCTGCATTTGCCACTTTCTCCGGACAGGATATTTCCAATTCCCAACCAATTATTTTTTTCCAAACAAAGCAGGGTTTTGCCAATGGCTTCTTCTTCTTCTTCTTCTATCAGATTGGTGTTTCTTTTGGCGATGTCGCTAGCACTTCAGTCTGCCTTTGGTATGTAATAACACCATATCTCTCTCTCTCTCTCTCTCTCTTTTGTTTGGGCTTGTGATTAATTGGTCCGTGCGGGATGAATGCCATGATTGTTAGGCAGCAGATGGAAGAAAATGGTAGCCTCACCTACGCAAAAACTTTCCTCCATTTTTTTTTTGAAAGATGTCCTCCAATTTTTCATGTTATTGATTTTGACGGGTTCCAAATGAAACCCAATATTGGAATGTACAGTGTACAAATTCGAAACTCTTTTTTGAAGTTATAGGTTTAACAATCACACTTGAATCTAAAAGATTAATGGTTAATGAATCCTAGTTTGGATTCTCTCTCCATATATATATATAGTGATGCAAATGAAACATGCTAAACAAGTTTTTTTGTTTTTCCAGTATTTTTTTTTTTGTAATTCCGACCCCATAGATGTGTTCAGTATGGTTGAATTATTAGAAATCAACACCCATGTATTTTTATGAAAAAACAGATATTTGGAGCCTTGAGAATTTACAAAGATTTTGTACTGTTGATTTTTCGAATCTTATAACAACCCTCCGATGTATTAGAATCTAACTCTCTAAGAGCTGATCCCTATAAAATCAAGCAGATCACATCTTTAGTCATAATTTGAACAAACCCATTTAGCGTGTTTGCATCAATATATATATATATATATATATCACTAGAATATGAGAACTGGAGTGTAAATTAAGCATTTACGATATTTGTTTTTGCAAATCTATCCTTGCAAATGTGTTCATCATGATTCATTTGCTAGGGATCGACTATTGAATCGTGTTTTTTAATGAAAAAACATGATTTTTGAATGCTTGAATAATTTTTTTGAGCCGTGCGAATTTCAGGTCCACGGTAGCATGCCTTATTTAGCACAAATTATGTTTTCATCTTTGATGTGTAAAGCCTTTAATTTCTTAATAATTACTTTGTGATAGTTTAACGTGAGTTTGTCATGCATCCACACGCACACACACACACGTGTAGTGTTTTCTTGGGATGTAAAGAAGAGGATATATTTTTGATGAAGAAAAGAATAAGCAGTTGTAAGGTTCCCATGCTTGAACACACTGAACTTTTATTGTTCCACATCATCATTGTGGTGCCTTGAGTTGTTTTGGCTTTTTAATTTTTATTAGCATTAGTTTGTGTTTGGCTTTGTGGGATTGGGTGGAATTTGGAATCCAATTTCATCAATAAAGACTTATTATGTAATAGGAATCCAATTCCACAAACCCAAACACACCTTTAATGGACCCGGGTTGGTTTCTCTGTTCTACATCATACCCATCTGAAATTGACCTGTCAACTTCACATGACACCCAATAGGCTTGGGCGAGATGGTCCGAGTCCATGAGTTAGTTGCCATAAAGGCTACATAGGCACTAACCAGCTTATAACAATTCATTCATGACCGGACCTACAATATATGGATTCCCTGTCCCTGTGATCACAAGCTCAACTTAACAATCATGCCATGGTTTTTCAGGTGCAATTGTGTGTGAGGATCTGCCACAGGACGTGTGCGCCTTTGCAATATCATCGTCCGGGAAGCGGTGCGTGCTCGAGAAGTTCGTGCTGAGAGACGGTGCTACCGAGTTCCAGTGCCGGACTGCTGAGGTGGTGGTGGAGAAGATGACTGAGTGGATCGAAACCGATGAGTGTGTGAGGTTGTGCGGCGTCGACCGCGACTCAGTCGGCATCTCGTCCGACTCCCTCTTGGAGCCACAGTTCACTGCCAAGCTCTGCTCTCCAGAGTGCTATGGCAACTGCCCTAACATTGTGGACCTCTACTTCAATCTGGCCGCTGGGGAAGGTGAGATGAACAAAGTTAAACATTAATGTGAATCCTGCAATTCTATGGGGGTATTTCTGTCAATTAGAGGATCTGGACCCTGGATCAGGTCAAGTTCCTACACGACAAAACACCGCAATAAACGGATTCCAATCTGGACCTGGGGAGGCCCCATTGTCTTATAATGACTCCGTTTCTGGGTTGGTTTAGGTGGGTCCAGAACCATACCTGTGTAAGCGTATGGCTTTGCCGGCGCTAGTTGGATATGGATCCTGACCCTTGGAGTGTTTGGATCTCAAACTTCATAGTATGATGCAAAATGTATCGATAGTTGCTGGATATGGTCTAGATCTACAAAAAGACGCAACTGGACCCTGTCCAACCAAGTTTCCTATGCGACCTGCAAGCCAAATTGATCCATTTTGTGTCCCCAGATAGAGAAAATGATGTGAACCAGTTCAGGTACTGGATAATAGGTCCAATCCCATCGGCATATAACAATGCAAATCACTAAAGTGAGACCACTATGAGTGTGCCCATATGGATCTAACCCAGCTAAGTCCATAAATTTAGAAACCTAACAGCCTGTTTTAGCCATTGAATTAGCTGATTAATTACATGGCTTCTTTGTTAATCCTGTTGCTAACCCGAACTGTGTTCAATTCTCTCTAACAGGTGTGTTTTTGCCGGAGCTTTGCAAGATCCAGCGGACAAACCCTCGCCGGGGCATGGCTGAGCTTCTGAGCTCCGGGGTGGCGCCGGGTCCTGTGGCTGACCATTTTTCATCCATTGCTGCTGCTCCTGCATCCATATAATTGATATACATAGCTTAAATTTAATTATGTGATTAAATAAGTCTGTTTGGAGTATCACATACATAAATGATCAGAAGTTGGGAGAGAATAAATAGGAGCTAGACAAATGAGGAATGCGAGCATCTGTTCAGTTTGTGAGAGGACTCAAAGCACCCAGCTTTGGTGTACCTCAAGTTCCTTTTTTTGGGGGGGAATTATATTGTAGATTCAATTTTCTTTCACATTATATGTCTTGATCTAAAGTGTGGAATTTGATCCCAAACTCAGCTTGCCTAAGCACCATCAGTTATGCTTGATATTGTCCTTGGGAATTATACTGTAGGTGTTTTTTGTCCAATCTAAACATGTCCATAATTGTTTATTTGCCAAGGAACATGCTCTAGATTCGAATAAATTTACCCAAAAAAAATAGAATTTTCTATCAACAAAATTTAGGAGAATATGAGCCGTTGATTTTTCACCCTTCAGAAAAACACATATTTACTTGAAATATTCATAATCGTTATCTACTGAGTAAACTATGTTAAACACATGTATTGGTTTAGATCAAGCAAAAGTCACCTGCAACTATGTTTTCTTCTTGGGGCATTGTTCCCTTTTCCCTCTCCATAAAATGAAAAACAAAAACCCCACAATTCCATTGACAGAGTATAGAGCTGATAATGCATGGTCATGAGGGATACACCCACCGTACATGGCCGACTGTATTTCTCATGGGCTAGGCATCCCAATGATTTTCTGGAGTCCTTTTGGTTCAACATTCTTCTCAATGGTGCCACCTGGGAAAAGATAACTTGAGGCTTAGAGAAAATAACACCTGACTAAAACATTCCTCCCAAAGTGAATAGACTAATTTCATAATTCTCTACATCCAAACAAGCCACAAAGGATGCCTTGGGTGAGTTTTAATTACTCTTGGAATCCAAGGAAGCCAACCTGTTTGCTTGAGAAATTTGCATTGAATCTTTGCCTTTTTCTTAAGAATCAACTTTATGCATTTGTGGCAACATATCTCTAGCCCTCCCGTTGGAGTAAAGGAAAAGAAAGGCTTATGGATTCTAAAGACCAATTTATTAAGGGAGGCAAGGCAAAGCATTACAGTCTCGACGAAGCGAAGCAAGGCGTTGAAGTGTAAGTATCACAACAATAAGTAGCGCAAGATAAAAAAATATATGACTATATAATACGCTAAAAAATATATACAAGATAAGAAAGCTAGGTAGATCGAGAACATGCACCGAAAGAGCCCCTGAACCCTTCTTTCTGCAAGGGCAAAAACTCTGAATCAGGCTCCACAACTCATCAATCTCTCACTTGGAGACTTATACAAAAAAAGTCCTCCATCTATCTTGTCTTTCCAAACTCTTCTCTGTATCTCTGGAACGACAACCCTCCCTCATGCTCAATGAAGGAGTCCAACTGAGGCAGTGCACAACCTTAGTTTCTCAGTAGTCACACCCTTTGTCAACATGTCTGCTGGATTCTTGGCACCAATGATCTTCTATAATGATAACATCCCATCATTTATTATCTCTCGAACGTAATGATACTTCAATTGAATGTACTTTATCCTTGAATGAAATATTGAATTCTTTGCATGACACAAAGCACTCTGACTGTCACAGAAGAGAACACTTCTGTCATGTTTTTTGCCAATCGCCTTTTCAGCATCGGAAATAGCAATATATTCAACTTTTGTTGTTGAGAGAGCAATACATTTCTGAAGTCTTGATATCCAGCTGATCGCGGTGTTATCAAGTGTAAACACATATCCAGAAGTGCTCTTTCGTCCGTCTACGTCTCTACCAAGGTCTGCATCTACAAAACCTTGTAAGTTTGCACTTCTCCCACTGAAATAAAGTGCCATACCTGATGTCTCTTTCAGATATCTCAACAGCCACTTCACAGCTTCCCAATGCTCTGGTCCGGGATTCGCCATATAACAGCTCACAACACCCACCGCATGAGCATGTTCGGTCTGGTGCACACCATGGCATACATGAGACTGCCAACGACTGAGGCATATGGGACCTTAGTCATTTTTTCCCGCTCCTCGTCTGTCTTTGGTGACTGCTTTTTGAAGAGTTTGAAGTAACTTCTTAGCGGGGTGCCTCTAGACTTTGCATCTTGAACTCTAAACCTTTGCAATACCTTTTCAATGTATTTTTCTTATGATAGGTTTAGAGTTCCCTTCTTTCTATCCCGAGTGATCCATATACCAAGAATCTGGTTTGCTGGGCCCAAGTCCTTCATCTCAAACTCTTTTGACAATTGCCACTTAAGTGTGTTGATTTTTTGCATGCTAGAACCTGCAACAAGCATGTCATCTACATACAAAAGCAAAATAATGTAAGACTCACCAAAGTTCTTGTAGTAACAACAATGATTCAACTCGAATCTGCTGAACCCATAATTACACATGAATGTGTCAAACTTCTTATACCATTACCTAGGGGCTTGTTTTAGGCTATATAAACTCTTCTTTAGTTTGTACACCAAGTATTCTTTTATCAGAGCCTTGAACCCTTTTGGCTGTACCATATAAATTTTCTCCTCCAAGTCCCCATGACGAAAAACAGTTTTCACATCCAACTGCTCTAGGTACAAGTTTTCTACAGCCACAATACCAAGAATTGTCCTAATGGTAGTCAACTTTACCATGAGAGAGAATATCTCAGTGTAGTCAATCCCCTCTTTTTGCAAGAATCCCTTGACTACCAATCTTGCCTTATACCTCTTGCTGCCATCAGACTCATTTTTCACTCTGTACACCCATTTGTTCAGCAATACTTTCTTCGTCTTCGATAATTTGGTTAGCACCCAAGTCTCATTTTTTTGCAAAGACTTGATTTTATCTTGCATTGCTAACTCCCACTTAACTGAATCTTTCACCTGCATTGTCTCAAAAAAATGTTCTGACTCACCAGAGTCAGTCAACACTAAATAGTGTAAGATGGGGAATACCAAGTTAAAAGTTTATGTACTCTAACAAATCTCCTCAACTTAGGTGCAGGAGTGACTGACTCTGTGTTAGAGTCTACCTCGACTGTCTCAGAATTCTCAACAGGGGTATTTATTGAGATTTTCTCAAAGTCAATCTCTCTCATCATATCTCTATATTTTCCTATCCTCTCTGATTCTACACTAGAATTATCTTTGTAAAACACATTCTCATTAAACATTACATCATTAGTTCTTATTACTTTTTGGTTTTGTTCATCCCAGAAATGATAACCAAAGTAATTAGAACCATATCTAATGAAATAACATTTTTGGGCTTTAGCATCTAGCTTATCCCTATTCTCAGAATTAATGTGTATATAAGAAATATAACCGAAAATTCTTAAATGAGATAGATTTACCTTCTTCCCGTCCATTCTTCTTCTAGCAGTTTCAGATCCAACGGGACCAAGGGACCTCACTTGATCAGATACACTGCAATATTGATAGCATCTGCCCAGAATTCCTTGGGCAAACCCGTGGGAAGTCTCATGCTCCTCGCACGCTCATTGAGAGTTCTATTCATCAACTCAACAGCTCTGTTCTGTTGTGGTTGGTTCGAAACAGTTTGAAACATTTTAATTCTGTTCTTCACACAAAATGCTTTGAACTTTGCACTGTCATACTCCCCTCCATTGTCAGACCGTAGGCCCTTCACTTTTAGCCCAGTCTCATTTTCACCACAACAAAGCAGTGGATTAGCGACGACCATATTCCGTCGCTAACCGGCTTAGCGACGAAGAGGCGACAAACAACTTACGTCGTGAATTTTTCGCCGCTAACTGGCGACGGAATAAATCCGTCGCCAGTTCCGTCGCTACTTGCGACAGAATAACGAATGACATATTCCGTCGCCAATCCGCCAATACTAAATGGCGACCTCAGTTGGCGACGGATTTGCATCCGTCGCTAAGCCATTGCTAGATTTATTTACATAGCGACGAAAAAATCCGTCGCAAACACGAAAAAAAATAAAAAAAATTTATTTGAAAATTAAATATCGAGAACAATACAATTTATATTTCCTGTAAATAAAAAACAAAGTACACATAAAATTTTATATAAAAGGAATCTACAACAACTAATCGTTCCACCTTAAAATTAACAAGTTTAATTATTTACAATTCAACAATTACAATTTCAAAAAAAAAAAATAGAACTTATTCAACACAATTCTCTAATCATCGCCAAGATTTTGTGCATCTTCTTGTTCATTGCCTTGATCTGTCCCTTCAGCTCCGCTACGCTGATTATCGCTAGCAGCCTACACAAGAAAAGAACAGTCAGTATTGATAAACAAAATATTATGAAATAAATTATACACTATATGTGATTCTATCATGTGCTCATATGTGTTCTAAGGCAGTAAAAAAACTTTATATGCGATTCTATCATGCTCATATGTGCTCTAAGGCAGGCAAAAAAACTCTATATGTGATTCTATCACGAATGATATGTGTTTTAAGGCAGTAAAAAACTTTATATGCGATTATATCATGCTCATATTTGTTCTAAGGCAGCTAGAAAAACTCTATATGTGATTCTACAATGCTTATATGTGCTCTAAGGCAGGCAAAAAACTATATATGTGATTCGATCATGCTCATATGTGTGCTAAGGCAATCAAAAAATTGAATATGTGATTATAGCATGCCCATATGTGTTCTAAAGTAGTCAGAAAAACTCGATATGTGATTCTATCATGCTCATATGTGCTCTAAGGCAGGCAAAGCAAAAAACTTTATATGTGATTCTATCATGAATGATATATGTTCTAAGGCAGTAAAAAAACTTTATATGTGATTTTAGCATGCTCATATGTGTTTTAAAGTAGTCAAAAAACTGAATATGTGATTATAACATGGTCATATGTGTTCTAAGGCAGTCAAAAAACTGAATATGTGATTATAGCATGCTCATATGTGTTCTATGGCAGTCAAAAAAACTTTATATGTGATTCTATCATGCTCATATGTGCTCTAAGGCAGGCAAAAAACTTTATATGTGATTATAGCATGCTCATATGTGCTCTAAGGCAGGCAAAAAACTCTATATGTGATTCTATCATGCTCATATGTGCTCTCAGGCAGGCAAAAAGTTATATATGTGATTCGATTATGCTCATATGTGTTCTAAGGCAGTAAAAAATCTGAATATATGATTATACCAGACAGGGATCTGCAATCGAAGATCCTCTATTCAGCAAAAAACTGTTGAACTCATCTCGGAGAACGTCGGTGACGGTTTCATGGAAGTAGTCACGCAGTGTGTCCTTAACGATCTGACGTATATCTTCACCGGAAAGAATAGCCTACTGCAGTCACCCATGCTGCAGGATCAAATGATGGATGCTGAGTAGCGTCATCGCCATATCGCTCTACCATCTGTTGCTCATATGCCTCCTACAAAATAATGTTTAAAGTATGCATTAATAATTAATGATAACATTATAACAACTTGCATATTGCAATAATTATTAATACATCTATAAAACATATATAGTATGCATTTTAAAGATATAATATATATAATATATGTATAAAATATATAATATGTAAAATGAGCCTGTACAAGCCAAGCTACGTAAACGAGCTGGCTTGTAGCTCGACCCGCTGAGCTCAATTTTTTAGCCAAGCTGAACGACAATCTTTGGGACATAGGTGCTGAACCACTTCTTCATTTCTTGTACTATAGAACCTAAAGGATACTCTTTTTGACACATTTTTGAACCCAAACATTAATGCTTGCCACAACATACTATAAACATATCGTGTTATTTCCAAATTATCTTGATATTATCGTTTTTAATGTAAGCACTGTGTTTTTTTACATCCCTTATTTAAGAAAAAATGGGCTATTTTTATTTTTCTACATATAAATGTACATAGATATTCGTTTCTATACATATTTTTGTATCTATGTTTTACTTATACTTTTGATTGGTAAAAGTGCGACAAAAACAAAACAAAAAAATTTAATGTCTCATATTTAAACTACCGTTATTTTCCCTATTGAAACTCTGTCACTATAAATTTGAGTCAATCATATCGGCCAGCCAGTCAGAGTCATGATACGGTATGAACTCCATATTGGTTTCATACCAAAACGCGGGTGCGACCAAAGCTCGCGCCTACTTCAAGGTGGGTCCAAGCATTGGTCCATGGGGGCCATGCCACCTACTTCAAACGCTACATCTTCCAAATTATTCATTATTTTCTTTTTTTCGACAGAGAAAGCTGGGGTTAGCCTACCAGTTATACAACCATACCGGTTAAAAGATAAGGTGCAATATGATTGCACAAATATTTGTGCATTAAGCACCTGATCACCGTGCATCTTAGCAACAGGGCCTGTCAGTTGTAGGGCCTGATGGAGGGCAATCAGGTGCTTAATGCTCAAATTTTGTGCCATGTGATTGCACCTGATCCCGACTTACCATACCAACGGGTGCTCCACTTGTCTGCTATCTTTTTCTTTTCTTTTTTTACTGTGGGTTTGCAACTTTGCTTGTTGGCTAGGCCTGACCAAGGTTGCCAAAAAAAGGAAGCTAAAATGATAAACAAGGTTCCTGAGGTGCATGTGAATCAAGCATAGTGACAAACGTTTTTATCGGCAAAATCTCGTTTTTAAAAAAAGTTGAGAGAAATTGAAATTTTATCGGCAAAATCACATCTTTAGTCATAATTTGAACAAACCCATTTAGCGTGTTTGCATCAATATATATATATATATCTCACTAGAATATGAGAACTGGAGTGTAAATTAAGCATTTACGATATTTGTTTTTGCAAATCTATCCTTGCAAATGTGTTCATCATGATTCATTTGCTAGGGATCGACTATTGAATCGTGTTTTTTTAATGAAAAAACATGATTTTTGAATGCTTGAATAATATTTTTGAGCCGTGCGAATTTCAGGTCCACGGTAGCATGCCTTATTTAGCACAAATTATGTTTTCATCTTTGATGTGTAAAGCCTTTAATTTCTTAATAATTACTTTGTGATAGTTTAACGTGAGTTTGCCATGCATCCACACGTACACACACACACGTGTAGTGTTTTCTTGGGATGTAAAGAAGAGGATTTCTTTTTGATGAAGAAAAGAATAAGCAGTTGTAAGGTTCCCATGCTTGAACACACTGAACTTTTATTGTTCCACATCATCATTGTGGTGCCTTGAGTTGTTTTGGCTTTTTAATTTTTATTAGCATTAGTTTGTGTTTGGCTTTGTTGGATTGGGTGGAATTGGAATCCAATTTCATCAATAAAGACTTATTATGTAATAGGAATCCAATTCCACAAACCCAAACACACCTTTAATGGACCCGGGTTGGTTTCTCTGTTCTACATCATACCCATCTGAAATTGACCTGTCAACTTCACATGACACCCAATAGGCTTGGGCGAGATGGTCCGAGTCCATGAGTTAGTTGCCATAAAGGCTACATAGGCACTTACCAGCTTATAGCAATTCATTCATGACCGGACCTACAATATATGGATTCCCTGTCCCTGTGATCACAAGCTCAACTTAACAATCATGCCATGGTTTTTCAGGTGCAATTGTGTGTGAGGATCTGCCACAGGACGTGTGCGCCTTTGCGATATCATCGTCCGGGAAGCGGTGCGTGCTCGAGAAGTTCGTGCTGAGAGACGGTGCTGCCGAGTTCCAGTGCCGGACTGCTGAGGTGGTGGTGGAGAAGATGACTGAGTGGATCGAAACCGATGAGTGTGTGAGGTTGTGCGGCGTCGACCGCGACTCAGTCGGCATCTCCTCGGACTCCCTCTTGGAGCCACAGTTCACTGCCAAGCTCTGCTCTCCAGAGTGCTATGGCAACTGCCCTAACATTGTGGACCTCTACTTCAATCTGGCCGCTGGGGAAGGTGAGATAAACAAAGTTAAACATTACCGTGAATCCTGCAATTCTATGGGGGTATTTCTGTCAATTAGAGGATCTGGACCCTGGATCAGGTCAAGTTCCTACACGACAAAACACCGCGTATGGCTTTGCCGACGCTAGTTGGATATGGATCCTGACCCTTGGAGTGTTTGGATCTCAATCTTCATAGTATGATGCAAAATGTGTCGATAGTTGCTGGATATGGTCTAGATCTAAAAAAAGATGCAACTGGACCCTGTCCAACCAAGTTTCCTATGCGACCTGGTAAGCGAAATTGATCAATTTTGTGTCCCCAGATAGAGAAAATGATGTGAACCAGTTCAGATACTGGATAATAGGTCCAATCCCATCGGCATATAACAATGCAAATCACTAAAGTGAGACCACTATGAGTGTGCCCATATGGATCTAACCCAGCTAAGTCCATAAATTTAGAAACCTAACAGCCTGTTTTAGCCATTGAATTAGCTGATTAATTACATGGCTTCTTTGTTAATCCTGTTGCTAACCCGAACTGTGTTCAATTCTCTCTAACAGGTGTGTTTTTGCCAGAGCTTTGCAAGATCCAGCGGACGAACCCTCGCCGGGGCATGGCTGAGCTTCTGAGCTCCGGGGTGGCGCCGGGTCCTGTGGCTGACCATTTTTCATCCATTGCTGCTGCTCCTGCATCCATATAATTGATATATAGCTTAAATTTAATTATGTGATTAAATAAGTCTGTTTGGAGTATCGCATACGTAAATGATCAGAAGTTGTGAGAGAATAAATAGGAGCTAGACAAATGAGGAATGCGAGCATCTATTTGGGTTTGTAAGAGGACTCAAAGCACCCAGCTTTGGTGTACCTCAAGTTCCTTTTTTTGGGGGGGAATTATATTGTAGATTCAATTTTCTTCACAAATTCACATTATATGTCGTGATCTAAAGTGTGGAATTTGTTCCCAAACTCAGCTTGCCTAAGCACCATCAGTTATGCTTGATATTGTCCTTGGGAATTATACTGTAGGTGTTTTTTGTCCAATCTAAACATGTCCATAATTGTTTATTTGCCAAGGAACATCCTCTAGATTAGAATAAATTTACCCCCAAAAAATAAAATCTTCTATCATCAAAATTTAGCACAATATGAGCCGTTGATTTTTCACTCTTTAGAAAAACACATATTTACTTGAAATATTGATAATCGTTATCTACTGAGTAAACTATGATAAACACATCTATCGGTTTAGATCAAGCAAAAGTCACCTGCAACTATGTTTTCTTCTTAGGGCATTGTTCCCTTTTCCCTCTCCATAAAATGAAAAACAAAAATCCCACAATTCCATTGACAGAGTATAATGCATGGTCATGAGGGATACACCCACCCACCGTACATGTCCATGGCCGACTGTATTTCTCATGAGCTAGGCATTCCAATGATTTTCTAAAGTCCTTTTAGTTCAGCATTTTCCTCAATGGTGCCAGGTAAAAGATAACTCGAGGCTTAGAGAAAATGAGACCTGACTAAAAAATTCACCCCAAAGTGAATAGACTGATTTCATAATTCTCAATATCCAAACATGCCACAAAGGATGAATTGGTTGAGTTTTACTCTTGGAATCCAAGGAAGCTAACCTGCTTGCTTGAGAAATTTGCATTGGATCTTTGCCTTTTTCTTAATAATCAACTCTATGCATTTATGGCAACACATCTTTAGCCCTCAGGGTGGAGTAAAGGAAAAGAAAGGCTTGTGGATTCTAAAGACAAGTTATTAAAGGAGGCGAGGCGAAGCATTACAGTCTCGATGAAGCGAAGCATAAGTATCAGGACGTTGAAGTGCAAGTATTACAACAGTAAATAGCACAAGATAAAAAAATATGCAACTATATAATAAACTAAAAAATATATACAAGATAAGAAAGCAAGGTAGATCTTGTTGTTCCTATCTTATCGGAAAATCAATAAGGATAATTCTCATAAAATAAAAATATATACAAGAAACAGAGAAATACCCAAACAATCATTTCATTTCACAAATGTTCCAAGTGAAGCGACTAAATTTTTTACAGATCATCAACTCCAAAATCTACCATTTTCTGCTCCCTAAGGCATAGTAAGTCCTAAAAAAAACCCCATCAAATCCATCTCTTATGCTACACCAAAATCTCAAAAAAATAAATGTATGGTAAGAAAAATAAGAAAAAGCAAAAAACACCAACAAAAGAAGGAGACGAATATATCATCAGTAAACACATTCCATAATAATAATCATTCACCAGTCATTTAGATTGAGAGAGAGAATGTGAGGAAAAACTGAAAAACAAGAAAAGAAGGTGTTACACATGTAGTAATGATACACCCTTTCCATGAATATTCCTAAATTATAGTACAAATTCTCCTCTAGGTTAACAAAAGAAAAGGAAAAAAAAACATAACTCTAAAGATTTCCGACCAATTACCCTTTAAACCTGCCCTACTGCCCGGGGGATCCTCCTCCGGACGCAGCCACGCCCATCTCCAGCACCGGAATCTGATACCCACCAACCATCCTCGCCGTCTGTTAGTACATCACCCCTCTCGGATTTTGTCTGACCATCATCACTGGCATCCCCTCATAAACTCCACCACCATCTACTGAACCCATTCTGCCCACCACCACCATTCTAATTGTCGTCCTTCCCACCTTCCCCCCTCCCGGAGGAGCTCTTCTCGCCCTCCATCTCCCTGAATTTATTTAATATAACCTTTATGTTTACTTGGCATGGAAGCGCACATCGTCTTAAGGTGCATGTGCCTCATCACTTAAAGCGTGGGCGTCATATACAGTTGCACCTAGGGGTGGCAAAATCTGACACGACCCGCCAACCCGCTTCTTAGCCGGGTTCGGGTTTGGCTTAAACGGGTTCATGTTGTAAACGGGTTGACCCGCCTAACCCGTTTATTAAACGGGTCGGGTTTGTGTTAGGGGTATGCCAACCCGGCTGACCCGTTTAATAAATGGGTTAGGCCGGCGGGTCAATCCGTTTACCCAAACCCGATCGACCCTCCAACCCATTTACCTGACCCGCCAACCCGTTTACCCGAACCCGATCCACCAACTCGCCCGCTAACCCGTCAACCCATTTACCTGACCCGACCCGACCCGTTTATTAAACGGGTTAACCATGTCGTGTCGGGTTACCCGTTTAATAAATGGGTTGGGTTCGTGTTTGCCACAGCCGACCCGTTTAATAAACGGGTCAGGTTCATGTTGAGGTACGCTGACCTGACTCACTAACCTGACCGGATTGCCACGTGGAAGCATTTTTATGTGATTATTTTTGGGCTTTGAACATTTTGCGTGAAACACAAATCTTATGCCCATGAATAAAATAAACAGGGTCTTGATGGGTCGCTGGTCCGGCAAACCCATCGCCAACCCTGAAAGGTGGTGGCCCTGCGTAAAGACAGAAAATACATAGCACCACTTTGTTAAACAGAACAAAAATACAGGAAAAAACTGCATACCTGAGGCAGGCATTGGCGGGCTGCTGTGAGTGGTGGAGGTCGGCTGGAGCAGAAGAAGCCGCACCGGTGGTGGTGGTTGATAAAAGAAAGGAAGGGCTTCTCCTCAGTCGGACTGCGGCCCTCCACGAGCGCAGGCTGCCAGATGCAGTTGGTGAGCAGGACCGATTCACTCTTGATGAAAATCGACTGTATGAAAAGGTAAGAACCTAAAACCCTCTCTCACGATTTTTCCTGTGTTTCACTTGTTTCAGGGTTGCTCACGAAACCCCCTTTTATAGGCATAAAATGAAAACAGTTGAGTAACTGTTCCTTCTGATTTAGTACGAGTTTAACGAAAGGAGCATCATCGGTGGGGGAGCGTTACCCAGACAATAACACCAACATGGTGGTTTATCCCAACAGGTCTATGTTCCATCCCGAGAGATGTTTGTTTCAAGATGTTCTCTTTCTTGAAAATGAAGGATTTTTTTTATATATAAGACAGGGCTTAAAACAAAAGGCAAATAAGGTGGAATCACATTGCACACTTTGAGTGTTGTGGGGCCTAACATTAAATAGATCATAATCAAGAAGATGGAGGACATGAAAGGCAGGGATGAAAGTTAAAATCAAAACCAGTGCAGAGATGGGGGCAAGGATGAAAGGCAGAATTTTGAGACAGGACTAGGGTGGAGACCTTGTCCCCCTAGTCCGCCTTGTCCCCCATGTCCACCTCGGTCCACTGCCATCCCTACAGACACACGTGAAAAAGACATCGATCAGTAATTGTTGGGTAAATAGAAGCAAATGACGATCCCTGCTACTTGAAGGTGTGACAGGTTCGGTTGGGGCCAAACCGACCACTAGGATGATAGAATCCAACCCTATTTGTGCAAATTCACTTGGGTATGAACTCTATCAAATGAAATGAGCCAACCAAGACCTTAGAGCGAGGGTCCGCCGATCAACCTTGATCAAGGTGACGGAGCATTTTACCTAGTTGATACGTAGCCCCGAGATTAGCGCGAAACTCTTTTTTTTTTTTTCGACAGAGAAAGCTGAAATTATGCAGACCCCTACCAGTTATACAACTATACCATTTGGGGTTCGAACTTACAACGTCCCAATACTAGGTGACGTGCACTAACTGCTCCTGCCAAACAAGCTAAACCCATGTTGGTATTAGCGCAAAACTCTTTAGGAAGAAAGCTCTAGGAAGTTGAATTGGATGAAAACTTTTCTGTTTTCCCTTATTCCTTCAATTTGCGATTTTGTTCCTTATTTCTTGTGTTTTTCTTTAATTTCCTGTTTTTTCTAGATAAAACCAGTGGTAATCGTAGTTTTGGTAGGATTTTCTTGTAGACAGCTTCCTGCGATGAGGGAAACAAGTGTTCCATGGGCAAGGGCCCTTATTTTTCATACCAAAAGAAGCTTTTCATAGGGAAATTCAGTAGCATCCCTCCTCTTCGAAAACAGTTTTCACATGAAAAGCTCGAGAATTGGTCACCTTCTGCCTGAAACAAATTAAATGGGCCCTTACTGAGCCTGAAAGTGGAATATTTTATATTTGTGTAGTATGAGCACCATAGTGACAAAAGTAAAAATTGGCAAAATCTCGGCAGCCATAAACTTGCAAAAAATAAAAAAATTTATAAATCTCTCTTTTGTTTCAGCAAAATCACGACAATGAAAAATAAATTAAAAATATAAAAAAAAAATTTATAAAAAAATAAAAAAACACATGATTTTTTTTACAATAAATAGCCAATAAAAACATAGATATCGCTTTTAAAACACAACACTATTTTTATGTTTCTAACAAAAAAATCAGGAAAATTAAAAATATCATGAGAAATTGCCATTTTTTTTACTTTTAGGTAATTTCTCATGATATTTTCATAAATCTTGCAAGATTTGTCACTATGATTAGCACTAGTGATGCAAATGGATTGGATACCGCATGGATCACACGTGAACCAGAACTGTATACAGTTTTGCCAAGTGGGTCTGGCTGGAATTTGATTTGGGTCTCCAATTAAAAGCCCAAGTTTGGATAAAAAAATTCAACTTTCTGAAACTAGATCCAGTAAATGTTTTAAACTTGCCTGATACTAAAGAATGAATAATGAATGAAACGTTTTTCATTAGAAAAGGACAAAAAATAGCATGAAAAAAGAGCTATGGAGAATTCAACACTATGTCACATAGGTGTAGGTGCGGATGTGTGTACAGGTACGAGTGCGGCGATGCAGCATTTTAAAAAAACTTGGGTGCGGGGAGGATATATATATATATATAATTTTTAACATTTTTAAGTTAACTCTCTCTCTCTCTATATATATATATATATATATATGAACTTAATTAGGGTTAACTGAATCTACTTTTGGATAGAAATTGACCTCTGTGTGGTTGACTTCACCTAACACAAAGAAGGTTGTGTCCAAGTGCACCACGAGAAAATCATGGATTAGCGACGGACGCTATCCATCGCTAATCCGTCGCTAAACTGTTTACCAACGGATTAGCGATGGATAACGTTCATCACAAATTTTTGCTCGCTAATTAGCGGAAAACCTTATTTGTCATTACTATCGTCTCTAATTTGCGATAGATTAGCAACGGACATTATCCGTCGCTAATCCGTTGCTAAATTTTAAAAAAAAAATAAAAAAAAATACGTCGCTAAGTAGCGTGCTCTCCGGCGTCGCCGTCCTCTATGAACCGGCGTCTGCTTAGTTCGTATTTTTTTTCTTCTTCATTTTCATGCATTCGCTTTACCTCTTCTTCGTTGTGGTTCCATTTCTAGGGTTTCATTTCGTGCATTCGGGGGAAGGGGAAAGTGAGAGATGGCGCAGGAAGGAGGGGAGCACCAGAACGGGAGCGGAGCAAAGAACGACGACGAATCCGCTGTGAAGTTCTCGACACTCAGGCCGAAGCTCGTGGTTCAGGCGCCGAGGCCGGCCGATGTCGTCGCCTTCTACAATGCGGCTTTCGGTGCCGAGGAGGTCGAGCGCTCCAACCACCCCAAGAGGATGGCCGATCACGAGCTCCCTCTCATCCTCTTCTATCGCCTCCGACTCGGCGTCGTGGAGTTCCTTATCACCGACGAGACCAATGAGTCTGAAGCCGGGTTAGTCTCTCTCTCTCTCTCTCTCTCTCTCTCTCTCTCGTTTCCTTGCTTCAGTATCCAAAGTCGGTTTAAATCGAGTGAGGTCAGTTTAAATTTCGAATGGGGAGAGGGAAAATTTCGCGCTCAGTTTAAATAAAAAATTAGCGACGAACTTCGCGAGAAAATGTTTCCGTCGCTAATTAGCGACGGAAAAATCCCTCGCGAAATCCGTCGCTAAAATGTTTTTTATATTGAGAATTAGCGACAAAAAAATTGGTGTCGCTAATCCATCGCTAAGTAGCGACGGTTTAGCGATAAGAGTTTTTCATCGCTAATCTGTCGCTACTTAGCGACGAATTCATGAAAAAAGTTTTCTCTATCTAATCTGTCGCAAATTTCCGTCGCTAATTAACAATTTTCTTGTAGTGGTGTCGCACCCGGGTGTGGTGCCCTATTAGAAGAGTCTGTGTGACATAGATTCAACACATAAATGGGTTTAATTTGGCTTTTATTTTTTAAATTCAACAGAATGAAATATATATATATATATATATACATACATACTACGAGCTTTGAATCCAAGATCCGATGTGTTTCAAAACAGAATTTAGTAAATTAGATCCAAGTTTGAGTTCAACTGAAAAGCATTTTTTAAGGTATAACTTATCGTGTTCTAATTTTCTTTTTCTCCCAACAGAAAAAGATTTTTGTCAGCATTTCAACAAATTTTTTTAGTATAAAAGAACTAATCGAAAAAAAAAGTGTTCTAGGTAGGGTTCACACCTTAAACCAATTGAGATCCAACTGAATTACATTTGCCTGATTCCAGATCTGGATCTGACAAGACCTATACACATTGGATTGGATCAGGATATTGAATAAGGGCTACCAAAATCCGAAGCAGAGCTCAGCCACTTCCATCCCTAATTATACCCTTGGTTTTAAGGATGCAAATAGATTGGATTGGACTGGACCTGCAATCTGAATCCAACACTTTCTTGCAGATATTGATTCTCAAAATAAGATCTGAAAGTGTATCTAGGATTACATATTCTGCGTATTTTGATATCTTGATTGGATTTGGCTCAGCATTGTAGGTCAGATGTAAGCTTGGTATGTAGGGGATGTAAACGGATTCGGATTGGATGTGCCCAATACCATATTTGACTAATATGCTTGTTGGCTAAACTATTTTGAATACGGATTCAGATTTAGATGGTGAAAGGCTCATACCTAGTCCACTTGTTTTTTACAATTGAATGGATTTGGATATTCATGAAATTTGGATATTTGTCCGATTCAATAGCAAAAAATTAAAACCATGATTTTGGTTCATTCAAAAAGTCTTTCACAATGCTTTCCACCTATTTGGATCATTTGATTTGATGAAGGCTAACCAATGATCACTAGGATATATTAAATTAATTAAAAAAATTAATTTAAGTATATATATTTTATCCTTTTGACAATGCATCAATGGATTTTTGAAAGGCTGATCTTCTATTTCTTTCCTATGAAAAGTCAGATATGCAAAAAAGATAAAAACATTAAAATATTACATTTTCTATTAATAGTTTCCTTACCCACAAGCTTAGCAAACATTACTCTCTCTCTCTCTCTCTCTCTCTCTCTATATATATATATATATATATATATATATATATATATATATATATATATATATATCCAACAAAAGCCAAGATTCAGCTCTGCCATATCAGTTTCTAGCCTGAAATCCGGCCAAAAATTTAAGCAGTTTCTCGTGTCAGTTGGACCCAAGATTTGTAGTTGAGGGAGAGCCCCCAATGTTCCACTCACACTGACTGAAAACCCGCCCAAAGTGGAGTCTATACAGTACAATAAATTTCATTGGACATATGTGGAACATTGCCATGAAAAAGGAGATCATGCACACCACAAAGGACATGTGGAACCAGCAATGTCATTTTGGAACCCAGCAAAAACTAGGGTTTGCATACACTACAATATCAAATAGTTAATATGGGAGCTAATAATGCTAAAAAAAAGATCATGTATGCACTCTCGTACGAGGACCAATGTTGTCAGTATCGATATCCGCCCTGAATCGTTTGGCCAATGATTAAGGTGAATCAACCAATACCGATTTTCAAGTGAATCATTCTGAATTGGCTAAAAAATAATCAAAAAATATTTCATGTCAATCAGAGCGCGACATATGTTAAAACTATTAAAATAATATTAAAAATTCATTTTAAGATTTTTTATTAAAAAATAACCCATTCAGGATAGTATCATATCAATTTCCACCGATACAATAGGCTGATAAGCACCAATACTGACAACATTGATTAGGACCACTTTTTATATTTGCCCAAGTTAACCAACATATAATGTGATATTAAATCTTGATTTTTTTTTCAATTTTTTTTCAATCTTTTTTCTTGAGAAAGTTGGGCTTACGCAGACCCGTAGGGATGGCAGTGGACCAGGGGAAAGTGGGCCCCCACCCGGCCCCACCTCGCCTCACCCCGTTTGGACCGGAGATGAAGGGTATGAAACGGGGGTGGAGGCTGGAACGAAGGTTAAAATCCATCCTCGTTCAGGGATGTAGGCGGGGATGGACGTACACTTTTCTCTGCCTTATCCCATCTCCGTCACTTTTTCCTGCCTCATCCCCGTTTGAATCAAGGATGGAAGACATGAAATGGGGATGAAGGCGGGGGTGGAGGTTAAAATCCATCCCTGCTGGAGATGGAGGTTCTAATCTTGAGGCGGGGCGGGAGTAAAGACCTTGTCCCCGCCTCGCCCCTACGGACCCCTACCATATATACAACCATATACCATTGGGATTCCAACTTCAAATTTTCAATACAAGGTGACGTGCACTAATTGCTCCTACCAAACAAACTTTTTTATGTTGAGAGATGATGCTCACTATTCTGCTCAACATGTGAACGTGGTAAAAAAGGTGGCGTCAGATCGATCATCAACAGATGGCTTGGGCTCGTTTTCAGGCATTAGATCTATACCGGTGGCCAAAAGGCAGTACAGCGATTGAAGAGTAGCTCTCTCTCTAGACCGGTGGCCAAGGGCCGTACAGAAATTGAAGAGGACCAATGTTATTGACTTCTCTCTCTAAAGTTACCAATGTTATTAGCTTCTCTCTCTCTCTCTCTCTCTAAAATAGCAATGTTATTGGCTTACCTTTCTCTCTCAAAACCAATTATTTTGCTTCTCTCTAAAATACCAATATTGTTTACACTTTTCTCTCTAAAATACCAATGCAATTTGCTTCCCTCTTTCTATAAAATATCAATTAATCTTTTGCTTCTCTTTTTTTCTCTCTAACCCCCAAGTTATTAGCTCATTGCTCTTACTAACATGGGCTCAGCTTGTTTGGTAGGATCAGCTAGTGCACATCACCTTGTGTTGGGAAGTTGCAAGTTCAAATTGTTGAGATAAACCACCACCAACAACCCATGATGTGGGTAATGCTCTCCCACAAAAGATGTTCCTTCCGTTAAACCCGCACAAAATCAGGAGGAACGGTTACACAACTGTTCCCATTTTGTGCCTATAAAAAGGGGTTTCATGAGCAACCCCAATACGAAAAAATACAGAATGAAAAATAGAAGGAAATAAAACATTACAGTTTTACCTTCATTCGGTATTTTTTTTCATACGGGTGAGGGGAAAAGGTTGACTCACCGGTTGCGTTTCGGAAGCTTGCGCTTGTGGTGGCTTCAACCCGACTGAGCAGAGAGAACGCTCTTCGTCCTCAACTGCCATCACCTTCCTCTGCTCCAGCCGACCTTCGTTTTTCGGCAAGCGCAACAGCCCGTCAATGGTTGTCTCAGGTACGCAGTCCTCCCCTGTATTTTTGTTCTGTTTAACAGAGTGGTGCTCTATGTTTTATGTCTTTACGCAGGGCCACCGCCTTTTAGGGGAGGCGATGTGTTTGCCGGACCAGCGACACAACATTGGGTTATGGGACCACACCATCCTTTAGCTGCGAGGATTCGATGGTGTATTTTGTTTTTCCGGCAACCATCACCATTGGACGACAATGTTTTTCTGACAGAGCGGAGTCATCATGGGGCGACATTGTAGGCTGACGACAACAGGTCGTCGTGGGGCGACATGGTGTCACCAGCAGCCGACGACTGTCGTCGTAGGGCGATAGAGTAAAAAAAAATTATTTTTGACCGGCTTACCTCAACTTTTGGGGGTTTCCTGTAGGGTCGGGTGCGTCGGCTGCCCGTGGCCTCCTTCTTCTCCATCTGGGTGTTGCAGAGCCGACTCTGCTTCCGCCGACGACTATCGAAGTTGCCAGAGCTCGACAGCCGGCATCAATGGTGGGTTTTGCCCCACCGTCGAAAGAGAGTGACTGTCGGGTCACTAACGGTGGGGGAACTCCAACAGTTGTTTTACAGATCAACGACAATTGTAGAATTGTCGGACCGCCGGGGCTGACGACAGCGTTCTTCTTCTGCAAATCCGAGAAAAAACATGAAATAAGGCTTGAAAACCCTATTTCGTGTTTCAGTCCTTTTTTTTAAGTGTTTTCGGGTCGGTTTGTCAATCCCTAAATCGGACATGCCCCAATCGAATTCGATCCATAAAATTATATTTATCGAATCTGTGATTTGGGTGGGGACCCGCTCTGTTCTAACCCGGATCAGGCTAAACCCCAGGTCAGACCTGGATCCAGTTATTACCGGGTCTGGCCCGAATCCAGTTAAACCCTGGGTCAGACTCAGATCCAGTTATAACCGGGTCTGACCCGGATCCAGTTAAACCCCAGGTCAGACCCGGATCTGGTTATAATTGGGTCTGACCCAGATCCAGTTAAACTTTGGGTCAAACCCGGATTCAGTTATAACCGGGTCTGGCCCGGATCCAGTTAAACCCCAGGTCAGACCCAGATCCGGTTATAACCGAGTCTGATCCGGATCTAGTTAAATCTCGAGTCTAA
Source organism: Nuphar pumila (assembly GCF_984573655.1). Taxonomy (NCBI): domain Eukaryota; kingdom Viridiplantae; phylum Streptophyta; class Magnoliopsida; order Nymphaeales; family Nymphaeaceae; genus Nuphar; species Nuphar pumila. The sequence continues at coordinate 1,897,321 of NC_143258.1, read as the reverse complement.
CCCGGATCCGGTTATAACCGGGTCTGACCCAGATCCAGTTAAACCCCGGGTCCGACCCAAATCCGGTTTATACCAGGTCCGACCCAGATCCAGTTGTTACCGAGTCTGACCCAGATCCAATTCAAAGTCGAGTCTGGCTCATATCCAGTTTGAACTGATTCTGACCCGGATCCAGTAGGGTCCATGCACTATTTGGCCTGAACCAGATCAGAGACTGATTCAGCCACTTTTGGGACCGGTTCAGAGATGTTTTTAACCGATTCCTTCCAGTTTCTCACCAGTTCTGAGATGCTAAGACATTGTTTTCTTAAATATAAGAAAATATAGGGATTTTGGCATACAATTAAAGGGTTTTTATGAACTTTTGTTCATACTAGACACCGGTTTAGACCCTTGGATAACCGGTTCGGAGTTGTTTCAGGCCGGTTCAGAGCGCTTTCAAACCAGTTCCTGCTTGAGGACCCAGGGTTTTACCCATTTAAGCTTGGCTTGAGTTATTGTTCATGCATTTATTTGTAATTATGCATGTGTGAATGATTGTTTAAATATTGGCATCAAGGATAGCTTTTTATTTGTAATTATGCATGTGTGACTGAATATACGTATGTTGTCAAAAATTTATACTATCATATAGTTTTTGCCAATATTACTGTTGTACTTAGATTCATGAAGCGATAAACGACCCAAAAGTAGTTTTATTGTGTTTGGAATTTAAGTATGGTAGAATAAGGTAAATATGTTGAGATACATCACACATGTGTATCCAAAGGTACCTTGTATTGATGGTCTAACTTCATAAGAACCTTAGTTTTACCGAATATGGTCAGTAGGCGAAGTGGTTTCGCGTGTCAGATCTTTTACCCAAGTAGGACTCTGATGACCTCCTTTCACTTGCCTAAAAATAAGCATATTAAGGGCCTTTATTCTTTTGCTTTTTTCATTAAAGTTTTAGTCTCATACAAATGCTTCTTGATACGTGTCTTTTGTCGTGCAGTTTCTAGTTCTGTTATTTTAAATGACTCAAGATCTACACATTTTCTTGATAGATCTAACTTTAGTGATTGAAAAGAAACTGTTTCTTTTATATTGGGGTATATGGATTTAGATTTGACCCTAAGGATAGATGTGCCTGCTGCCCTCACTAATCAAAGCACTGCTGATCAAAAGATTGCTTTTGAGAAGTGAGAGCTCTCGAATAGGTTTAGCTTGTTGCTCTTGAAATCTAAAGCAGCTAAGAATATTCACAGTGCTATCCCACAAAACAAAACAGTGAGAAAATTCTTGAATGTCATTGAGGCACAGTTTGTGAGTTCAAACAAGGCTAGAGCCAATACCTTAATGTCAAAACTTATAACTATGAAATATTCTGGAGGGAGAAATATTCGCCAGCATATTTTGGAAATGAGGAACGTAGCGTCTCAGCTAAAGAACATGAAACTCACCATCTCTGATTCTTTCCTAGTGCATTTAGTTTTAACATCCTTACCCTTGGAATACAGACCTTTCAAAATCTCTTACAACACACATAATGATGAATGAATATTTAATGAACTCATGTCAAAGTGTGTTGAAGAAGAAGAGAGGTTGAAAGAGGAGAAGGTGCAGAGTGCACATATGACTTCTCATGCATCCAAGGTAGGACCAAGAAAGAATGCATTTAAGAGAAATGCTAGGAAGAAGCCAACTGAGGATAAGCCATCACAAAGCAAGCAATCTGAATCTGCTCCCATAAAGTGCTTCTTTTACAAGAAGAAGGGACACAGGAAGGCAGATTGCATAAAGTAAAAAAAGTGATTGGAAAAGAGAGGTAATTTGTCATTTGTTTCTCATAAATGTAATTTATTATAAATTTCTGAAAATAGCTGGTGGATTAATTCTGGTGCTACTGTTCATATTTCCAAATGTTTACAGTTGTTGCTGAGCAGAAGGGAACCAACAATGCATGAGAAGAACATCTATTTGGAAAACAAGATGCGTTCACATGTGAAGAGTATTGGAACCTGCATGATTACTCTAGATACAAGCGTAATTTTAGATCTTCACGATGTCTTTTATATTTCATCATATAGTAGAAACTTAATTTCAATTTCGAAGTTGAATAGATTTGGATATTTTTTAAGTTTAAAAGTTCTAAATTGTTCATTTATAGAAATTCAATTGAAATTGGTTCTACATCAGTTTATGATGGTTTATATAGATTGAATGTGAAGATCCAAACTCAGGAGTCTTTGACTTCTGAATACGCATTGGTTGAAAATAAACGTAACTTGATAAATGATAAATCTTGTATGCTTTGGCATCAAAGGTTGGGTCATATCTCTGAAAAGAGAATAAAGAAACTCGTAAATGAATGGATCTTGAAATCTCTAAATTTTACCAACAATGACCCATGTATTGATTGCATAAAGGCTAAGCATACAAATACATATAAAGAGGGTGTCAAACGCAGTAGCGAGATATTAGAGATAGTCCATACAGATGTATGTGGACCGTTTACCCCTTGTTACACAGACAAAAAATATTTCATCACCTTTATTGATAACTATTCATAGTATATGTATCTCTAATTGATTTTCGAAAAATCTGATATTTTTCATTTGTTTAAAAAATTTAAGAAAGAAGTAGAGAAACAAACCGATAAAGTTATTAAAATAGTCAGGTCTGATAGAGGTGACGAATATTATGGTATGTTTACTAAGATGGGGCAAAGGGAAGGACCATTAGCACAATTTCTCAAAGAGGAAGGCATTGTGTTTCAATATGCCATGCCTGGTAGTGCCTATCAGAATGATGTAGCTGAAAGGAAAAATCATACGCTTAAAGAAATGGTCAGGGCCAAAAATTTAAGAAAGAAGTAGAGAAACAAACAAATAAAGTTATTAAAATAGTCAGGTCTGATAGAGGTGGCGAATATTATGGTATGTTTACTAAGATGGGGCAAAGGGAAGGACCATTAGCACGATTTCTCAAAGAAGAAGGCATTGTGTCTCAATATACCATGCCTGCTAGTGCCTATCAGAATGATGTAGCTGAAAGGAGAAATCATACGCTTAAAGAAATGGTCAGGGCCATGTTGAATTATTCAATACTTTCCATAAAGTTGTGGGGTGAAGCCTTAAGAACTGTTGTGCATATTTTGAATAAGGTTCCTACGAAGTCTGTGCCTAACTTCTTATGAGTTATAGATAGGTAAGAAACCATCATTGTCTTATATGCACATATGAGGATGTCCTGCAGAGGCTAAGTTGTATAATCCCCACATTAAAGCCTTTGATTCAAGAACAACCAGTGGATATTTCATTGGTTATCCAGAAAGATTAAAAGGGTACATGTTTTATTGTCTATCTCACTCACCACAGATTATTGAAACAGATAAGGCAAAATTTCTAGAAGATGGTTCAGTAGGATTAAGTGCACTTTAAAGCCTTGGTTTTGAGGAAGTACATGATCCAGTTCATCACCTGTTAAGGAAAACATCAAAAGATACCACATTATTATTCCTAATGATGATGTGGTTGATCATTCAATTGTTAATGCACAAATACAAAGTGAACCTATTATGGATAATACAGAAGAGCACAAACATGATCAGGTTCAATCTAAGCTTGAAGAATGACCTGTTTGGAGATCTACAAGGATTAGGAGATTTGTCATACATCTTGATTATGTGGTGTACCTTCAGGAGCCTGGTGATTTCATAGATATGGATGATGACCCGTTGACTTTTATGGAAGTTGTGGAAAGCAAACAATCTACACACTCGGTAGAAGCCATGAAAGAAGAGTTAAACTTTATGGCTAAAAATTAAGTGCGAGATCTTGTCGAGTTACCTAAGAGAGTAAAACCCACAGAGTATAAATGGGTCTTTAAGACCACAAAGGACTCCAAAGGTAACATAAAGAGACATAAAGCAAGATTGGTTGCTAAAGGATTCACCCAGACGGAGGGCATTGACTATAATAAACATTTTCTCTTGTCTCAACTAAGGAGTCAATGAGGATAATTTTGGCTCTCGTAGCTCATTATGACTTAGAGCTACATCATATGGATGTGAAAACAACATTCCTCAATGAAGATCTGAATAAAGAGGTATACATGGAACAACCTCTTGGTTTTTCTGAAAATAATCGTCTAGTTTGCAAGCTCAACAAATCAATATATGGACTTAAACAGGTCTCCCGATAGTGGTATATTAAATTTTCCCAAGTCATTGTGACTTTCAGGTTTACAGAAAACATTATTGATCAATGTATATACCTTAAGGAAAGTGAGAGTAAGTTCATTATATTGATGTTGTATGTAGATGACATTTTACTTACAACCAACGATATAAAGTTGTTTTCAGAGACAAAACAGTTTCTTGCATCACATTTTGATATGAAAGATATGGTTGAGGCTACTTATGTTCTTGGCATTGAGATCCGTCGAGACAGAGCAAAAGCTTTTCTAGGCCTCTCACAGATATCCTATATAGATAAGGTGTTAAAGCGATATGGGATGGAGAATTGTTCTTCTAGTTCTACATTCATATCAAAAGGTGACAAATTGAGCCTAAAGAATTGTCCACAGAACGATATTAACAAAGCATAGATAAGTGTTTATCCATATGCATCAGTTGTTGGCAGCTTGCATTATGCGCAGACATGTTGTCGACCAAATATTTCTTTTGCAGTAGGGGTGCTTGACAGATTTCAGTCTAACCCAGGTTTACCCCATTGAAAGGCTGCCAAGGAAGTCTTGCGGTACTTGCAAGGGATAAAAGACTATATGTTGACGTATTATAAAGTTGATAACCTCGAGGTCATTTGCTACTCAGATGCAGACTTAGGAGGATGCCTTAATAGTAGAAAATCTACTACTTGATATGTCTTCTTACTTGCTGGGGGCGCGATCTCTTGGAGGAGTGGGAAGCAGACGACCACTACTGCCTAGACCATGGAGGCAGAATTAATAGCATTGTACGAGACTACTTCGCAGGCTATATGGTTAAAAAACTTCATATCACAGTTAAAGGTGGTTGATTCTATTGAGAAGCCACTGAAGGTCTAGTGTGATAATGAAGCTACAATGTCCTTTTCGAACAACAACAAAAGTACTACGGCATGTAAGCATATGAAATTGAAGTATTTTGTTGTTAAAGAAATGGCGAAGAATCATTTAGTGCATATTATTAATATTGGTACCAAAGAGATGATCGTTGATCCTCTTACTAAAGGGCTAGCACCAGAATTATATTTCGAATATATAATGAGGATGGGCTTGCTAAACTCTTTTTGACATATGCATATAAATAAAGTGATCACTTTCAGTTCATGATTCTCATTATTTTTGTTGTTAATCTCATAAGGATTAGAGATTCAACTAAGAACCTATAGAATAGATTATAAAGGCCAATCTATTCATCAAGAACATTCTCATAAAGTTTTTTGGTTAATGGGTTTATCGTCGGAACAAGTGGGAGAATGTTGGGATAAACCACCACGTTGGTGGTGGTTACCCACGATGTAAGTAACGCTCCCTCACAAAAGATGCTCCTTTCGTTAAACCCGCACAAAATCAGGGGGAACAGTTACACAATCATTCTCATTTTGTGCATATAAAAAGGGGTTTCATGAGCAACCCCAATACGGAAAAATACAGAGTGAAAAACAGAAGAAAATAAAACATTACAGTTTTACCTTTATTTGGTGTTTTTTTTCATACAGGTGAGGGAAAAAGGTCGACTCACTAGTTGCATTTTGGAAGCCTGCGCTTGTGGTGACTGCAACCCGACTGAGCAGAAAGAACCCCCTCCGTCCTCAACTGCCATCACCTTCCTCTGCTCCAGCCGACCTTCGTTTTTCGGCAAGCGTAGCAGCCTGTCAATGGCTGCCTCAGGTACGCAGTTCTTCCATGTAATTTTGTTCTGTTTAACAGAGTGATACTCTGTGTTTTCTGTCTTTACGCAGGGCCATGGCCTTGATGGCCTTTTAGGGAAGGCAATGCGTTTGCCGAACGAGCAACCCAACACGAATCTCAATGTTGTCATTGTATAACACCTAGTAGGGATCTGCCTAACCCCAGCTTGCCTCTCAAAAAATAAAAGAGTTGAAGGCAACCATTGATTTGATTAGAAACTGAGAATAAACAAATGGGAAGCCAAAATTTGCAAAATGGGGGTGGGGGGCATATCCGTATCCGCATATGCGTCTACTCATCGTGATGGCACGTAAAGCTTCTATACATCCACCTAGTGTGGCTCCTTGCCTAGTTTCTTTTTCCAAATCAAAAATACTTGCCTAAAATAAATAGTTGAAACTTGTGCTGTCAGCTAAATTTATGAGTCATGAAGAACTCAAAAAAAAATTTACTGCCACTGCTCATCATCCCTCTGTCATAAAATTAATCTTTTCAAAAGAACTGCCTATTGTTGCACCCTTTGATGAAACCAACTGCAAAATCCAAACAGTTGAAGATTAAGAAGAAGAAAGAAAGGCCACCAGAAAAATTAAATAAATAAAACTCCATAAAGATTTTCATCTACATGGTACCTTCAAATTTATTTCAATCACCATCAACACCCCTAAATCGTACGGAGAGAAGTCTTTTACTTTCATGATCATCGTCTCTGCAGCAAAACAAATCAGTAACAAGCGTAACTTACATGCCCTTCCCTCTCTCTCTCTTGACGACGAAGGGAAATCGGGTCTCATAATAGGCCTGAAACTCTTGGTTGAGAACACGTTCAGTGAATCATCGGGGGCGAACATACACCACCCTCTCACTTACCCCAACCGTGATAAAGCAATGGCAGCCCCCATGCACGGGCATTCAGCTTGACACAGGTAGGACCCCCAATGACCACATGAGTAACCACCGCAGTGGTGCATGCCCTTCTCTCATGTCTCATATCACATAAGATGAAAGTTACTTTTCCAATCATTTTTTTTCTGCTGAAAAACCATCGTGTGTGAATCACCAAAGCTCCAGCATTACCATCAGAAGAAGCGTAAGTAAGAAGCTAGAAATTGAAATTGTTAAGTCACATGTATAATAAAAAAGACAGCAAACATTCAATCAACTAATGTCAGCAAATTAAGCCAAAAGCTCACCACACCAAAAGAGAGAGAGAGAGAGAGAGCAATGATTAAGTCACATTTAACGTACAAGAAGCCACACATACATAGCTAGAGAAACAAAGCAACCAACTAATAGCAAAATTAAGCAAAAAAGCTTACCCCAGCAAGATAGAGAAAAATGACATTTTAGCACATAATAAACCACGAATACATAGAAAAGAAAGAAAACGATCAACCAACCAACTAATGTCAGCAGATTAAGCAGAAAAGCATAGCCCAGAGAGAGAGAGAGAGAGAGAGAGAGTTGTAGTGTTGTGTTTGCATATGAAATTGAATGAAACGTGAGGAGGGGGAATCCAAAGGGATTGCACGATCCAGCTTGAATGGTGGGGAAGTGAGACTGGATCAATGCGATCCCTTTGGATGCTTCACCCTCTTGTTATAACTTAGACAGACTTCCTCAAAACCTCCACTACAAGTACAAGAGTAAGAAAGATATGCAGGTAGCCACACCCATTCTCTTCCTATCCCTTTCTTTTCCTGTAGCCCACCCCCTTTTTATATGTTCAAAAAGAGTGAATCGGCCGGCGCAGCCACCATTGATGCTTTCCCTTATCAAATCCTATCCGTTGCTTTTACTCTTTAATTTATAGCACAAACTACAACCAAAAGGGAGGCATCCCCATACTTGTTATCAAGACCACAATACCCCTTTACCCTTCGAGAATGGCCCCATTAACCTATCATATAAATGCACCCGGCATAGCACGGCATGGAGACCCGGTCACTAGGGATGGCAGTAGACAGGGGGAAAGCGGGGCCCTGCCCCGCCTCGCCCCGTTTGGACCGAGGGTGAAGGGTATGAAATGAGGATGGAGGTGGGGATGAAGGTTAAAATCCATCCCCGTTGGGGATGGAGGTGGGGATGGACGTACACTTTTCCCTGCCCCGCTCGGTCCCCGCCCCGACCCGTCCCCATCACTTTTCCCCGCAATATCCCCGCCCCGCTCCGCCTCATCCCCATTTGAACCGGGGATGGAGGACATGAAACAAGGATGAAGGCGGGGGTGGAGGTTAAAATCCATCCCCGCAGGGGATGGAGGCGGGGATGGAGGTTCTAATCTTGAGGCGGGGCAGGGGTGGAGACCTTATTCCCCGCCCCGCCCCACTGCCATCCCTACCGGTCACTGGCTCAGCCTTGCATACCTGCAGTCGTCATACAGGAGGCGTAAAACTCCGAGGCTAGGATCCCGCCTCAGGGGCTTATTCCGGGCATCAGCTTGTGCAGGGAGAAAATGCCCATGAGAATCTAACCTTGATCACCCCTCCAGTGGCCAAGGCCCCAACCTACTAGGCCAACCCCACTTGGGAAAAATGCTTGTAATTAAGCATCAATGTATTAATGACAGTTAAATGGCTTCTAGAATGTGAATTTGATGAGTCTATCCTAGGGCTGTTAGGTTTGAACTGGGTACCTGACTCCATCTGAACCCAAATTTTCATGTATGGGCATAAAAAGTGCCAACTAGAATAATATCCAGGTTGACCCAAACCCAACCTGAACAATAGTGGGCCGGGTTTGGATTATGATTTTCTTGGGTACCCGATCCGACCTGAGTGTTTTATTATATGTATTTTAAGTAAGAGTAAACTTGTAAAAGTTTGGAATTTCATTTTTGTGATCCAAAAAAGCCAGAACCTGATGCTTTGTTATTTGGGCGGGTTTAGGTACACCTTGATGGGTCGGGTACACAACCCGTTGACATCCCTAGGCCTATCCACCTATACATCTGTGCTTTTACAGCTATATTGGGAATTACTCCTCATATGGACACACATGTAAAACAGATAGCCCATTTGTTTTTTTTTTGCAGCACTATAGATAATTTGATAAGCCAATGAATCATGCTTAAATAATAAGAATAACTAGACTGAAAATATACTGTAATCACCAGTATTTTAATCCATATATGAGTAATAAATTCACAGGCACGAATCTGCAAAATCTTGGCACCGAACATACACATGTACCAATCACATTCATTTGATTCCCAGGACCACCTCCAGACCAGGATTACTTTGACTAATCACCCTAATGTTTAATTAATCATTTATTTATTAAATTATTGAGGTAAAAGGTCTGTCATTCTCAAGACGGCAAGGGAAGTCTTGGGGAGTCCTGTTTCTTTTTCTTTTCTTTTGCCAGAATCTTACATTCTAACCATGTTGATGACATTAATCAATCTCAATAATAGCATGTTACAACAGGATTATTTATAGTAAACCATATTTTAAGTGTTTAAAATAATGGAGATGTGGGGTTTAGCAAAGGAAGGAAGGGCTCAAATGGAGGAGCGGTTTGGTCTCCATTTTTGGCATTGAGGGGAGGCACAGTAGCATGTGCACAAAGGTTAGTTTTCTTGGGAACTCAAGAGACTGATTTTCATCTCTTTAAAATAATGTCATTCTTTTGTTTAGGTTTATTATTCGAAGAAATTACATTTGGGACCATAGACCTAGTCGCGCTGGCTCAGCCTGCCTTACCTGTCATCATCCCAGACGCGTAAAATTTTGAGGCTAGACACTCACCCCAGGATCATAGAGAGAGAGAGAGCCAAAAGAAATTCAACATTACCACTCATAAAGATCAACAAAATGTTGAACCCATGAACTGAACAAGAGCAAAAGCCAAAACAAATAAAGAAAGAACATCAGACAGATAAAACGGGCTCACTCAAGAACCGCTTGCCTAGATTGCGGAGAGAGAGAGAGAGAGCATTCAGCATTCAACATTATCAAAATACATCCAACAGAATATTGGATGGGAGAGACAAAAGAGAAATATAAGAGCAAAACAACCACAATCTAGATGGTGATTGTGCATAGATCAGAGTACAAGCCGATCAGCCCCTCCCCCCTACTATGTAACTTAAGAGCCAGATACACATCAGACATGACCCGTTGCTGAAGCCTTTCGAAATCGAATTTGAGCTAGTTGGTGTTTGACTGGACCCCTTTTGTCATCCATGCAAAATCTTGACCGGATCAATGTTTTGTTTCTTTGTTCTTGCTTGTTTGGTGCTGGTGGGTGCAGGCAACGTACTGAGCCAAGTGGTCCTACTCTTGGTCAAACTCATGGAAGTTTTGACTAGTGTGAGTGAGGATGGTTTCTTGATGAGGCCAATTTTGTAATTTGAAATGGCTTTGTTCTCTTCGTATTTGAGAAGAAGTTGGCTCGTAGTAATTCTTACAATGAATAGGCCCTCCCCTCGGTCAAAATGGTGCAGACAATATATTGTTAGTTTAATATATAAAGAGAAAAATGCATAGAATATATGCATAGAGAGAAAGATGCATGAAAAATATTTATAAAATATGAATTATTATGGGTAATATATAAAATACCTATAATTCTAAGTGTAATGTATAAGCATTATAAGTATTCTTTGTAATAATTAACGTTAATTATTTTACACAATCTAGCTCATGTTCGACTTGTCTCGTTCAGGGATGAGCCAAACTCGAGCTAGGCTTGGCTAAACATGAGCACGAGCTGAGAGTCCTGAGCTCGGTCAACTGATAAACGAGCCGAGCCCAAACATGCCCTGTTTGGTTTGTTTGCTCGTTTACCAGCCTTATCTCTGTATGGCTTGACCATTGGTATGATTGAACAATTCATGATGGGCCTATCATGACTTGGCACGACCATATATATATTTATAATGAAAATTCTGGGTTTTTTTTTAAATAACGTGATATTTTCTTCTTCAATTTGAAACGTAAAATATCACGATAAATATTTTTCTTATTTTACATTTTTTTTATAAATACTTGTTTTGTATTTTTATCTTTTTTATTGGCTGAAAAAAGAAATTTTCAATATTTAGAAAAAATGGTATCATTTTCATGTGTCATCTTTTGTCACTGTGGTCACAATCTGGGAACTGATAACACAATTATAAAATCTCGCAAAATTTTCTTGAGATTTTGAAAAAAATTTGGATTTTCAAAGGCTGGGAAAATGCTGATATGATTGAGAGATTTTCAAAATCTTGCCTCCTTCCATTAATATGTCATGATATTTCCACCATTTTTAAAGGTTTTTGAAGTTTTTGTGCTTTACAAATTTTAATAAAATTCACATTTTTTAAACTACATATGTGCCAAGATTTTTTACGATAATTTTGCAGAAAATTATAAAGTCTCAAATTATGTGCAATTTTCCCATGCGAAGAAAATCCAGAGAATGAGATCAGGTCAGGAGCACCTCTACACTCAGAGGTTCCTTGGATGCCGTTCATCATCATAGAATTGAACGACATCCACAAAACATGTAATCTTGATTTATGTGGTAACTTTTTTTTTGAAAGGCAAGCTGGAGTTCGAGTAGCTTAGAAGGTTTTGAACACTACTTTTTCTCAGAAATTAGGAAAATAGCAGCATATATAAAAAATTGTTACAGATAAAAGATAAATAACCTGAAGGATACTACAGTCTACCGTATCATACTATCTAGTTAGAAATCATAGGTGTGAGTTTGGTCTAGTCAATCTGGATAGGGATGGCAGTGGACCTGGGTGGGGGCGGGGGACAAGGTCTCCACCCCCGCCCCGTTTTAAAATTTCACCCTCTATCCCCGCCGCCATCCCCGAATGGGTTTTGATATTTTAACCTCCATCCCTGCCTCCAGTCCAAACAGGGTGAGGCGGGGCGGGGCCCGTTTTCCCTCGGTTGTATTTTAGCATTTTACTAATGGGGATCGGGGATGGGATGGGGCGAGGCAGGGGGGGGGAGCGTAAGTCCATCCCTGCATGGGTTTTGATTTTAACCTCCATCCCCGTTTCATGTCTTCCATCTCCGGTCCAAGCGGGATGAGGCGGGGCGGGGCCCCATTTTCCCCCAGTCCACTGCCATCTTTAAATATGGACCCATAGATGAACTAAGCATGGTTTTTGTTAGGGATTGCATCTTGGATTGTGTCACTTCCAAGTGAAGTCATGTTTTTTGAGTTGTCAAATTTTGGCATATTGTGAGCCATTGATCTTTTAAGCCCTTAAAAAAACCTAGTTACACGATGCAATCACATGATCCAAAACATGTTTTCCACTTAATCAACTATAGATCACATATCCCAACGGGGACTCCGCTTGTTTGGCAGGACCAGTTAGTGCATGTCACCTTGTGTTGGGACGTTGCAAGTTTGAATCCCAAATGGTATGGTTGTATTATTGGTAGGGGTATGCCTAACCCCAGCTTTCTCTGTCTTAAAAAAAACTATAGATCACATCTGTAAGGTTAGATTTATATATGTGGTGTTCCTTACTAATCATGCTATTCTCTCATTCATGCTTGGGCCTATTATGTCCCTAAACTTCTTTGTCTTGTACACAAGAGACTTGTTTCAAGTTGAAGGATGTCACGACTTTGATACTCGGAATTAGGGGTGGCAATCGGGTCGGGTTGTCGGGTCAGCATACCTCAACCCGAACCCGACCCGTTTATTAAACGGGTCGGCTGTGGCAAACACGAACCCGACCCGTTTAATAAAAGGGTAACCCGACACGACCCGCCAACCCATTTAATAAATGGGTTGGGTCGGGTAAACGGGTTTTCAGGTTCGCGGGTCAGGTTGGCGGGTTGACGGATCGGGTTGGCAGGTAGGCAGGTTGGCGGGTCGGGTTGACGGGTCGGGCTGGCGGGTCCGGCAGACGGGTTGGCGGGTCGGGTTGACCCACCCGCCTAACCCGTTTATTAAACGGGTCAGCCGGGTTGGCGGGTTGGCATACCCCCATCCCGAACCCGACCTGTTTAATAAACGGGTTACGCGGGTCGACCCGTTTATTAAACGGGTTGGCTTAAGCCCAACCCAAACCCGCCTAAGAGGCGGGTTGGCGGGTCGGGTCAGAAATTGCCACCCCTACTCGGAATGCATTTTTCGATGCAAGGCAGAAACTGAGAGTACTGTCGGGGGGGGGGGGGGGGCGAGGTGGACCTCAAGGGTTTTATTGATGAGAGGTAGTGCTAGGGCACACTCATCCGGTTGTAGCCATAGCCAATGAGAACAGGGCTTTCCCTTCACTTAGCTTATATATATATATATATATATATATATATATATATATATATATATATATATATATATATATATAGCGAGAGAGAGAGTAGTTACCTACTGCAGCCTACGGTGAGGGAATTAGGGTGGTTTTCGGATTTTTTTTCGCGAATCTGACTCCTCAGATGCGTTCGACATGGTCGATTTGCTAAGAAACGATACTTGAATGGTGTTTTTTTTTTATAAAAAACATGTTTTTTTAAGCTTTGGATATTTATGATATTTGTAAAAATTTTATGCTGTTGATTTTCAAACCTTATAAAAACCTATCCACGTGTTGAAATTGGTCGATGCAAGAGTCGAATCTTATAAAATCAATCACGTAGAATGCATCTGTATGGTCTCATATTTGAGAAAAATATGGAAAAGAAACCTTCAAAAGCCTGGTAGGCTGCTGTAAGCATGAATTGGAGTAGCCAGCTACTCTCTCTCTCTCTCTCTCTCTAGAGAGAGAGAGAGAGAGAGAGAGAGGACTTTGCATACAAAAACTATGATGTTATTTGTATGGCTTACAAGTCTTTGTGTACATTTGGAGTATGACTTGGTTAAATAACTTGACCTAGCCTACTAAGAGACCCAGCAAATCGACTTGGTCACTCAAGATTTTGACATAGTTTGAGTGTTCATCAACCAGACCTTCTAGGCTTTCATAAAAGTTGCATTCACTTTTTTCTCACTGGATTTGATAGATGATTCGGGGTGATGGGTGTTGAGTAGTTATGACTTGTTCATTCTCGTATGATTTGGGTTCTATATAACCATTTTTTTCTCGTGTAAAAATCTTGTGTTCTATAATGTGATTTAAGATAGTTCAGCATATATCAGGTTACTTGGTAAATGAGAAATTTTGTCTAAACTGTTGTCAAGTCTTACTTTGTAAGAGGGAAACTAACTTGCCTCAGCTATTGGCAAGTCCACTTGAAGGAGCCATTTCAATAGGTAAAAGTTAAGGCTTGCTAACATACATATGCATGGTTTATCCAGAAATATAAGGAAATTTGGAATTCACCACTACATGTAGGAGCATTTGAGATCCAAAAAAGTTATGGTATGTTGGTAGCACCAAAGGGCAGATTCTCATAAATTCCAGATTTTGGTTTAACCTGATGGTTGTAGGATCTAAAGAGTGATCACTGAACTGTAAGTGTTGGCACCCATTTTTAACTAGTTGTTGATGGTGTGATTTCTGATTAGGTGCACTGAATCAAAGTCTGTCTAGTTTCACCAAGTACATTGGTTCTTATTTGAGCCATTCTATGTCATATGGGTACAGATACAAATACAGATATGATATGGATTCGAGACACAAATACCTAGTTTTTATAACAAGTAGGACACGGTGACAGTTCTTAAATATTCAACAAAATGTAGTTTAATAGTTGTACTATAATAAAACATATTTGTTAGTATTTAACAACATAAAATAAATTATAAACATGTCACAGCGTGTAGTGTGGTGTCCCCTAGATACAAAACCCCAGATAGTGTGTCCCTGTGACATGGAAGCCACTGTTCTCTAGGTGTCCGGACCAGTCAGGGACCAACTTACTAAGCCGAGTCATCTTAGTATTTTTCTTTACATATATAGATGTATAAGATACTCATCTTTTTCTTTTCTGCCTTTTTTCTATCAGACAATCTATTCGTCCTCTTTCTTCTGAAAGAATGGTCAGTACATGTCCTCACTTGCATTGTCCCCTTGTCCCACTGTGTTCTGGTAATACGAGTGATGTCATCAATGACATGTTCATTTCTTTAGAATCTGCTTCCAATTTTTAAATTTGCTTCATTGGAAATTACAGATTCTTTTATCAAGAAAGTCTTTAGTTTCCATGCCCGTTTCCATCTTATGGCCTCACTGTACTCCCGGCTGTATTTAAATAGCATAAATGTGTATAGAAGTTTAAATTGGAAAAAGATAGGCATTGGATTTATTATGCAAATATATAAACAGTCGTCTCCTTTTATTTGGATGTCTACCTGTAATGTTTGATCTCCCAAAAGCTTAAAACCTAAAAGGTTTGCAGCTCAAATGACAAATTATTCCACGTTAAGCTATGTCACAGGGATTCGGCTAACAGGGTGCCGCACCCGTGTCGATGTGATGCGACTTGGGTGCGAGTGTGGCACCCGGTGTGGTCAAGCCGACCCTGGGTGAGTGACCGCACCCAGGGTCATAAATGTCCAAACCTGAACTTGAAAAAAAATACTGTTAAAAATTAGTGTTACTGCTGTTGACTGCTAAAAATTATATATATACCCTCCCGCACCCCCCACACCCAAGTTTTTTTGAAGTGCAGCATCGCCGCACCCGCAAGTATGTGACATAGATGTCAAGTTGTGAATATCAAGCGTAAGTATAAGCTTATCATTTCAATATACTTGAGAATATTACTTTTGTGTAATGATCACAGGAAGAATTACAAGAAGGTAAGGCCAGTAAGAATAATCATGATAAATATAACAGCAGCAAAGACTATGAGAACACCAAATTAATGAACTGAAATCTTCCATTAATAATAAAAATATAATAATAAAACCGTTGGAATTCTTGACCATGATCCCCATAAGATGTCAAACCTATGATTAAATGTGCTTTGAAAACTTCAAATGTTAATACTTTTAGCCTTTTTTTATAATGATGGCGAAATCACCGGCCTTTTGGGATCTCCGGAAGGAATCAATACCCGGTTGGGTTGAGCTGCAACGAAAGCACATTCCTATATAATGCACAATTAAAGTCTTACTGAATTTCATTTACTTAAAACAACTCATTAGTTCCCTACATCAATCCTATAACAAAAAAGAAAAGATTGGTATACAGAAAATAACTAATTAGCCACCTAGACAATAATCCTATAACCAAACATAAAAGCTTGATAAAAAGAGTTGTTTCTTTGAAAGTTATTTGAAGGTTTTGGCCAGAGCTATTAATGCCCGCAAAATAATGGGTTGTTGGTTAATTACTTCATTTTCTCTTTAATGACATTAATCTTCTAAGACTAGGATATGCTTAAGCCAAAGAAGAGGGAAGAGAAAAGGCAAGCAATTATGTGAACAAATGGTTTAACCTACAACTTGATCTTATCATATATTAGCAACTATTTTTTTGAGCTACTTTTAAGTTGTCAACTTTTCTCAGTGGAAATGATTTTTGGTTCCTTCTTTTAGAGTTGGTGAGAGCTATGGGCTAGCAACAAAACTGCTGCAAATTGCATGAAGACTGCACTCTAGAAACCAAATCCTGCCAAGTTGGGGCATCCCTATGTTGTTCATGAACATGACTTTTTCCCTTTTCAGTTTGCTTAGGCTTGGAAGTGGGATCCTCTATATCATTCCCTAGTATGGTGGCACCAAGTGGTGCGCCCCATCACGACAGCCGATCCTGTCAAATGCTGGGCGAGATTAGCAATCCCACCCAAAGTTTACAACCACAAACCCCGCCCCTGGGACCCACTGAGGGGTGGGGTTTGTGGTTGTAAATCTCACCCAGCGTTTGACAGGATCTGCTCTCACCCCATCACATTGTGCCACTCTCCCTTAGAGGGTATGGATCTCCCTTCACACATGATCCATGACTCTATGAGGTTCTTTTTGGGCCTAAATTAATACCCATACATTAGAAAAATTCTCAAATCATCTCACCAACCTCACAGGGACAAACAACTCTAGTCAGCCTCCTTAGCTCACCCACTCGACCTCACAACAGATAAACAGTAGGGGCTGGCCATGCTGGTTGGGTCCCTTAGCACATGATCCCAACTTTGTGAGTCTTGGTAAGTTGTGCTTCTTTCCCTCATGTCGAAGATATTTATATCCTCCAATTTGTTGAAATAAATAATAAATAATCACCACTTGTTGGAAAGCCTTAGAAAAATGGCTATATGGCAGCTATGGTGGGTATTAGACCTTAATTGTGGGGGATGATGATGATATGAAGCTTGTAGTCTTTAGAAGTTTCCTGAGCCATGTGGAGAAGCTTTTCAATAATGGGTAGGTGGAAAAGAATGCATGGTAAACTATGTTAAAAGACTGATGGGCCAACTTTCATAAATGAATTATGTAAGGATTTGGTAGTAACAGACATATGTAGAAATTAAGTCTTCATCTAATTAAAGAGGAGCTAAAGTGGACTATAGGATGATTTTTAGCTTCATCTGTGTCTTTAGTGTTAAAAAAGTTATGGTTTTTTTTTGTGTTTATTAGGTCCATAGAAAGCAGCTAGCTTGCTTGAGAGAGTGTGTAAATGATATTTTAGAGACCACACGCACACACAAAAGCAAGATGTAATGCGGTTCGACCCAGGGAAGAGCCTACGCCAATGAGCAAAGGAATTTCTCTCTCTATCTCACTACAACAAAACATAGCTATAATAAAAACTGTCACTATAGCCTTATGTGAATGCCACTGAATCCAACAGCTGCAATTCATTGCTAACACTGTAGGTGTTGTCTCTGTTTGGTAACAGTGGCTTTTTTTTATCTATAGTGCAATTATAACTGCCTCTGTAGGTCACCTATAGCAGCATTATACAGTGGCATTTACAACTGCCACTATAGGTCCTGCTTGGGGCCTGTCTTGAATTGCCACTAGTACCTACAGCGACAGTTTAAACTGCGCTCTGTTGTAAAGCTAATGACCCGATCCTGATCTTGATCAACCGACCGAGCTCAATAAAGCTCCATAGGCTCAACTCATTTTTATATAATATAAAATATAATATATATTAATTTAAAAAAATATATCAATCCCATTCCGCCCTACGTTGCCCCCCCTCGCCGCCTCGGGCTCCCCACACCACCTCAGGCCGCACCTCCTCAAACCCCTGCTCTGCCTCAGAGCCTCTCTCTCTCTCTCTAAGTTGTGACTCTCACTAATTATGGAGACTGATCTGGAAGACATGGTTGCTTACTACTTGGTGGTTTGTTTGGATGGTACACAATGATACTACTTTCCGTCAAATTCCGGTCATCCTTAATAATCTTGTCCATAAAATCTTGGTTGATGTATACACGATTCTACGTATGCATCTTAGAGACCTCTCCTTCCGTCTGAACAACGTTCACTCATCGGTGGTTCCTTCTTATCCAGAGGATCCTGGTTGAGCTTGGCTTTGTTGTTTGTTGCTAGCTGACTGTAGTTTCTTTTTCTTTTTCTTTTTCTTTTGCTTTTGTTTTTCTATATTTTAGTTTTGTTTTTCTATTTTGTTCGGTTCATGGGTTCAACATTTTGTTGATCTTCATGAGTGATAATGTTGATCCTCTTTCGGCTCACTAATTATGGAGACGGTGGCAGAGGAGCGCAACAGCCATTCTCATCGGGGATGATGGTTTGGAGTTTCGGGATGCATATTCTCGACATGGGTATGTTCAATTCCTCTCTTCTTCTATCAGCCCCTCTGGTTCTGCCATCTCTCTCTCTCTCTCTTAGAGTCTGGACAAAGCCCAAATTGAGCCATGGATCGAGCCTAAACCGATCCCGAGTTGGGATGCACTCTCCCTGTAGTGCCTGAACCACTGAACGAGCATTGCTCGGCCTGAACTAAGCTTAACGGATTGAGCTGAGCTCAGCCTAGGCTCCACACAAGCTGAGCCTGAACACCAGTGCTTCAGGCTCTAGCCGAGCTTGAGCACCATTTTACGTGGGCGAGCCCAGCTTGAACATGCCAAGCTCTGCTCGAGATCGGCTCATGTGCATCCCTAGTTTTAAAACTCAGTGATTTGTCACAGCTCATCCTTTATTGACTCGTTACTCAGTTGGGTCATGTTAAGTTTATATTTTATATAAAATATGTAAATATATGTTTAGACTATATATATATATATATATATATATATATTTTATAATAACCAATATATTATATATAATATGCATTATATAAAGTTTTATAATATTTTTAATATATAATTTTATTAAAATTTGTAATCATATTTTTATATATAATATACATAATATTTTCTAAATTATATTATATATAATTATATACAATATATAATATATATGTATGACTCAGCCGAGTCTTGTTCATTTTTAGGTCATTCACTAGGTTGACCTAGTACAAGATCTAATCAACCTAGTCACTGGGTTGATTAGCTAAAACTTCATCTGGCCTCGACTTGTGCATGCATCTGGCCCAATCACGTTCTGAGATGTTAGTTGTGGCCCCATTGTTTTGTTGGGACCCACAGCTACCACTCTCAAATGATTGGTTGGATACTTGAATATGTGCTCAGTGAATGACAGAAATTATGCATGTGTATAATTTCTTGACTGCATAAGAGAAGGATAAATTCACCCTAGAATTTGTAAGTTCTAGGTAAAAATGAAACATCCAATCCTACTTAATTGTAGAACTCTCTCTCTCTCTCTCTCAAAATTAGCATAGCCTGTTCTGCTTACAACACTGTCAATGCATCACATTAGCTTAAACATATCATTAGTCCTTGAACACTTTTATTGAACAATCCAAATGCTATCCAATTTACAAATGATTGCCATAAAATGAAATCTTCTGTAACAAAATCAATACAAAACCTCCTGCTATACCCTTTATTGCTGCATTTGTCCTACATGCCCTCTCTTTATTGTAATTGACAAACTAGAAATTTAATAGCAAAAGAATCTTAGCTATTAAGCTTTCTCACCTAGAAGAATCTATGCAAACTTATCCTACAATTTGGCTACATTTACATTTCAAGGACTGAGTGGTAGTCTTCAAATTTATGGTGCCATGAAGGGCCGAAGGCCATATACTTGTGAAAAGCAGGGGCATACATACAAGAACTTAATTTTTTCTTTTTTTTTCTTATAAATAAAGAAATTGTAGCATATATTAGAGTGCCTTAGCAGGTAGGTAAGTCCTTGGGAGGAGGAGGGAGGGTTGTTGATGGAGTTGGCCCATTTTCAACCAGCAAGACTGTAGCAAGCCCCCATGGTAGGTGCACATCAAGATGGCAATGCATAAACCATGCTCCTGCATTAAAATTTTAACAAGATTGTTAGCTTTTTATAGCCCCAAATTTAACTCCTGTTCTAAAACCCTTGAGGTAATTTTTCATTTTACCTAAGCGTCATTTCTTGCAACTTTACCAGTAAGGGGAGTGTTTTTAATTCTAACAAGAGTAAGTTGCTGATGTTAGCTTGATGAGTTTTGAACTGGGTGTGGTCTCTAGGGTTGGGAACGGATCAGATATGGGCTGTAACATTCTAGATCCAAATTCAAATCTGAAATGTATGCAAGGAATTCAAATCCAAGACCAGATCTGCATGGTGCATGGTTCAAACTCCGTTTGCAATGTATATGAGAGTAGAAAGGGCTTAAACAAGTTTTTTACAAGGGAAAAATGTAAATGGATAGCACCTGATCCAAACCCAAATGCAGATCTGACACAGAACATTAGTCTGCATCTGAATATAATTTGATTAACCAGATCCAAATCCAACCAAAATGTGCAATTGGATCTTAGTTAAAGGATCCATATCTAGATAATGTGTGGATTCAGATTGAATATCTGTCAAAACCCAATCCATCTCTGGATCTAAGGGTACAAATGGATAAGATATGAACCAGAAAATCACAGATCTGAATCCAAATACAGGTCCAAAACATAGCTGATCAGGTAGAGTTGAATTGGTATCCGAAACACATGCGATAAAACTGCATCCGGTAAAAATGACTTTAAAAGCGAGCTTTTTGCATGTAAAAAATCAATGAAATTGGATATCGTTCCCAATCCCTCAACCCAAATTTCAAAAGTTGGCAAAATACGAGAGAGAGAGAGAGAGAGAGAGAGAGAGAGAGAGAGAGAGAGAGAGAGAGAGAGAGAGAGAGAGAGAGAGAGAGTTACCTGGGTTATCTGCTCTGAACCGGATGACAGCCCAGCCCCCGGCAGGCACACCAATGGTGTTCCTCGTCTGAGGGTTGACCAGGTTGAACCCAGCCTCGTCTCGGCTAGGCTCGTAGTTCCCGAACCCCTGAGCCAGCACGTAGAAGTTGAACCCATGTATGTGCATGGGATGGTTCTCCACCCCAAGTATGGCCGTGTTCTGCAGCACCATCTGCACCGTGCTGTTGAACTTGAGCACCTTCACCCGGGTCGCCTTCTCCGTCTGCCACATCGCCGGCGGGATGTTCGGGCTTGTGTAGTTAAACTTTACCGGCGGCTCCTGCGGGAAGTCCGGAGTAAACACCCCAGGAATCCCAAAATGCTGAGCCTCAAGCAAGGAGACGCGCGTCGGGAGGACGAAGGAGAAGTTGTTCATGCTCGCGGCGACCTTGTTTCCGACGAGGCCCAAACCGAAGGTGATGAACATGTGCTCGTTCACCTCTGTCGGCACGACGAGGGGGTACTCCGGTGTGCTCAGGCCGGTTAAGTTGCTGTAAAACCGGTGTGCCGTCTTGGTGTCATTGAATTCCGGTAGGACCGGCATTATCGGTGCAGGTTCCTGTGGTGCAGTGTTGTACCGGAGGATACCGGTGGTGGTGGTGTTGTCGAAGGTGACGCCGTTAGCGCTTGAGTAGGCATGAGCGGCCATGTAGTACTGCGCCGGGGGCTGGTTGGCCGTCAGGAGCACGTCGACGGTGTTGCCGGGTGCGACGACGACGACATCGGTGCGGTAGGGCTCGGTGTAGCTGGCATCGAAGCTGACCACGGTCAGGGTGTGGCGGGCGACCTTGAAGAACAGCTGGGTATTGAGTGCAGCGTTGATGATCCGGAGGAGATACGTCTTCCCCTGAACTACTACCATCTTGTGCATCTCTGTACATGTATGTAAACGTAGCGTAAGAAAAGTAGTGGGAATTTCTACGGTCTTGTTTGGAAAAAGGATCCCAATCCGACGAGATCTTCTCGTAGGGCTCTATGTTGATTCTAGCCATCCAACTTATGCATCTGGACGGCTAAGATTTTCACAACTGGTTGAGGATGTGGATTAAAGCTGAATCCAGATCCAATTGACTTAAAACCCGATACTTGCACTTAATTGGGCAGAGTTTAGTCGGATTCAGGTTCGGATTTGAAGACAAAACACAGTACTGAACCCAAATCCGATTATTAATCTGATCCAAATTTGGCTAGCAAATCTGACCAATTGGAATTGGATTCAGATCTTGTTTTGGGTTACAACCAACCCAATGACATCCCTACTAACGTTTGAGTATTTGCATTTGGGGTTCTGCTTGTCTGGTAAGAGCAGCTAGTGTATGTCACCTTTTTTCGGGACGTTGCAGGTTCAAAACCCAATAGTATAGTTGTATAACAGGTAGGGGTCTGCCTAACCCCAACCCCAGCTTACCTTTAAAAAAAAAAGAATTGCATTTGGCCGCCTGCTCTTATATTTTAATTGGCATTTGTTTAGCCAAACAAAGCAAAAAAAAATGGCTTCATGTTTTGTAACAAAAGCTTAAGATCATAATAAGATAGAGATGTGTTGTTCTATAAAATGGATAAAAATGTCATTTTATACCTCAAGCAGATATTTGAGATGAATTCTGATAAGTTGGATTGTTGAATGTAGTAATCCAATTTGTTGGGTGACTTTTTGTAAATAGCATGATAAGTTAATCAGCTTTTCATAAATTACTCATGTTTCTTTGAACTTAAAATCATATGTTTTCTTGAGCTGCAAAATTTTGATGCATTGTGCCTTGTTGATTTTGAAACTCTTGAAAATTCTTCTCATATATTGCAAGCTTATTATCTAAAACTTGTTTTATTCTAAACAAACCATGTAAAAATTTTGAGGAAGAATTTTTTTCTTAACAAAGTAAACAAACCATGTAATCATATCCATTGGATTCTTTCACCATCCAATCAATTGATTGGATGGTTTATGGCTAGGGATGGCAGTGGAGTACCGGGGGAACGGCCCCCTTCCCACCTTGTCCTGTTTGGACCGGGGATGAAAGACATGAAATGGGGATGAAGGTTAAAATCAAAACCCGTGCAGGGATGGAAGCAAGGATGGAGGGCAGGATTTTGAGACAGGGCGGGGGGTGCCCTGGTCCATGCAGGGATTGACTTATACTTCCCTGCCCACACACACACACACACACACCACGACCTGTCCCCATCCCGATCCCCGCTTTGCCCACCCTGCCCCGTCCCCATCCCTAATCCTTCTTGAGAGATGACAATGGACCGAGGAGAAATAAATGAGGCCTCGCCCCGTTTAGACCGAGGATGAAGGACATGAAACGGGGATGGAGGTTAAAATCAAAACCCGTGCAGGGATGGAAGCGAGGATGGAGGGCAGGATTTTGAGACAGGGCGGGGGGTGGAGACCTTGTCCCCCGCCCCGGTCCACTGCCATCCTTATTTATGGCACTTGGGAGCCCGACATCCCTTCTAAGTGTCGGTAAATGTTCAGCAGGGATAAGTATTGCTTCTTAGCTTAGATTCTACTTAGAGGAGTTTAGCCAAAATCTGGCACAAGGCTTTTCAGATAAGCGTGATTGCCAACTGTGTGAACCAACTGTTTTCTAGTACTAAGTTGGATTACTATCACAGTGGGATTACCAGTAGGGTAAAACTAACGTCTCATGATAGGATTTGTGCTCTTTATAAAGAAAACCCAAAAGATTAGAATAACATCTAAAGAATCACCAAGGTGTAGCAAATATTTCTTACGTTTTTTCGAGCAGGGGTAGAGATGGCCAGGTTTTCCATTGATGGTGAACGCATCGGAAATGTTGGGCGGGGCTCCGGCAGCGAGTCCCTCAGCCTCCACCTCCACCACGTTGGCATTCCACCACTCACCTGTTTAACCATTTTAAAAATTATACATAAATTTCAGATGGTGTTTACTTCTTCCTGAAATGGTGATTGATAGTGATGCAATTAGTTACTTGGAAAATATGAGGATGCCAAGAAAAAAGATCATTTTAATTTGATTATCCTAACATTAGTTACCACTCACCTGTTTAATTTGATTACCCTAACATTGGGATAAAAACTTTATACTTTCAAAATAAATAGGTGATATCCTAAAAGGATCATTTTTAATTTAATTTTTGTATCCATCGAAAATATAATGATAAATTGTAATATTTTCAAAATATCACTATATTACATGGGTTCTCTAAATTTGCATAGAGAATGCTAGACCAGGATAAGTAATATTCAGGTAGGGCCGGTTGGTACTCGAACCTACCCAAATTGACCCGATAAAACTTATCAGACCTACTAGGTGGGTCGCCCACCTGCTTCCCCTGGACAGCCCTCAATCTGAAAATGACACTAGTTAAGAGTTTAACTTTGTTCTGTTGGTAGGAGCACATCAATCGTTATGCATGTCCACAAGGGCTCTGCTCATCTGGTAGGCACGACTTGTGAATCACCAAGTTGGTAAGATATCACGAGTTCGAAACCCAAAAGTGGGATGCCTTGCCGTAAGATTGAAGCAAGGTATACTCCCCAGTGGGTTTGACAACCAGAGGCCTGCTAATGCGCAGTCACTGACTATGGTGCAAATCTTGCCAGACCCAAATCCAAAATATAAATAGAATCTGAATTCAGATCTGGATCCGGATCCAGATCCAGATTCAGATCCTAAAAGAGAAGGTTGAATCTGGATCTGAAATACATGTTATAATACTGGATACAAAAAAAATTGAACAAAAACAGGCTATTTACATGTAAAAAATGTAATCGGGTCGGATGTTGAATTGGATCGATTCTAGATCTGATTTAAAATGCTGATCCAAATTTGAAAGTAATCTGATTCAATAGATCTGAATCCAATTTAAATGTAGATTCGGATCTTACTTAAAAGATCCATATCCAAAGAAAAACATGTCGCACTCGGATGGGATATCGGACCATATCCGATCTGTTTGCAGCCCTATCCGTGACAGGAGGGTTGGTAATGGATTTTGCAAAAAATTATTATGGTCTATTAATGGATGCTCAAGATTGTATGGTTTACACAGTGGTTTTGGTAGGGAATTGGTAAATTGAATCATCAACATAAAAGAAAGTTAATGTAGAGAAAGGAACATGGTACCTAAAATGATTGGGAACTCCTTGTGAGGCTTAGGAAATGGGTAGGATCTACCACTCCTTGGGTGAATGATGAGTGCCCCATAGACCGTGGCCCTTAGCCATGAGACATGAGCATGGTACCACAGGGTTCCTTCCTGGCTGCTCACATTGAACTTGTATGTGAAGTTCTTCCATGGCATTATGGGGCACTGAGTCACATAGCCCGGTCCATCTGCCCAGCAACTGAGAGTTTGAAAAATTCCATGCCTACAACATCACACCAACATGATCTTATGACAGTCAATTCCACCTTAGGTTCGTTTTTT
Organism: Nuphar pumila; assembly: GCF_984573655.1. Taxonomy (NCBI): domain Eukaryota; kingdom Viridiplantae; phylum Streptophyta; class Magnoliopsida; order Nymphaeales; family Nymphaeaceae; genus Nuphar; species Nuphar pumila. The sequence continues at coordinate 1,871,844 of NC_143258.1, read as the reverse complement.
GCGAATAACACGACACAAAATTTCCTTACCCGGTGTTTGTTTTGTGCACTTTCCTGTGAAAGTGGTCCTCTTTCATGAAAAAGGTGACTTTCTTAAGAGGAGTGAAACAAATATCTCCATGAGAAATATATAGTGGGACATTGGTAATAAATGTACTTGAAAAGCATTTTTCCTGTCAAAATGGGGTTCTCACTTTCCCTCCTGTGCATCCCTTTTAAGGAAAAATAGCTTTCCTTAGGTGGAAGTGTAACAAATGCCCCCTTAAGGCCTGTTTGTTTCAGGGTAAAAGAATGTCTGCAATTAGTGGTGTCAATGTGTTGGGTTTGGTTCGGACCCAAGTGAAACCAGACTTAGTCCCAATGTTTGGATATGGTATCGGGTTTCAGACCCGGGTCTAATTGGATCAACTATAAGAGAAATATACCCAGACTCGATAAGAACTACATGAATCAGACCCGGACCATACCTGGTAAAATAATATTTTTTATCATTCACATTGAAAAATTGCAGATCTTAATTGGAACTCGGATCGGGCCTGGGTCTGGTATAAAATTTGACAAACTATACCGGGAACCTTGTATTAATGGACCTTCGAGTCTGAACCAGGGTCTTAATCGGGTTCTCTTATTTATCACCATACCTGAACCCTACGGTTTGGTCTGGGTAAACCCGACCGGTTGACACCCCTACTTGCAATGGGAAAACAGAGGACCCACATGACCTTCTATGAGACCCATGTTTTCCCCACCCGGCAGGAATTTGGTATGAAAACCCTGTCGTAGTGCCGTCCCTAGAAAAACACTTTTCTCTTGGAAAACTTAGTGTGATCATGGTGCAAGGTGCAAGGTGCAATGTGATTGCACAATTTTAGTGATCATGGTGCAAGGTGCAGTGTGAACTATAATGCCGTGTTTCAATTGAATTGTTTGCAGCCTTCTCTCATATTTTCAAAAAGAAACAAGGAAAAGTTTGTGCGTTAGAAATAAAGTACCAGTGAATGGTAATGTTATAGGGAGATTCATTGATGACATGAATGAGCAGCGTGTCCCCTTCATTTGCTCGGATGATCGGACCAGGGAGCTGCTTGTTGATGGCCACGATGGTTCGTTCTTCGCACAGTCGGCTTACAGTGTAGTTGCCAACCTATAGATAGACAGAGAAAGAGAGAGAGAGAGCCGAAATGAAGCATCAACATTAAAGAGAAAACGAAGGGTCAACAAACATTGAGCCCAAAGCCGAAAGACCAAAGCAAAAAACAGAACGGAAGGCCAAGAATAAGAACAAAACCAGAAATACAGGAGAAGTAAACATGCACCTATATATATATATATATATATATATATATATATATATATATATATATATATATATATAGAGAGAGAGAGAGAGAGAGAGAGAGAGAGAGAGCAAATTGGTCTTGTAAGAAATGGGACAAACTAAACTCAAAGAGCAGCATGTCATGGCCTGCAACCCAGGCCTGCTCACATGGTTAGGGCGATTCATGATTGTCCTTGCTTTCCAAGACATCTCATGTTCAACTTTGCATTTCCCGACCCGTGTGATAAAGCCAAAGAAAGTGCCTTCCCAATGGATTAGGAATTGAGATCTGGTGCAATATGATTACACACTTTTGGTATGCTGCTGCTACTGATCACCAACCACTTTTGCGAAAAACCAAAGAAAGTGCCTTCCCAAAAGACGAAGAATTGAGATCAGGTGCAATATGATTGCATACTTTTAGTGATCAGGCGCAGCAATATACCAAAAGTATGTAATCATATTGCACCTGATCCTTCCTCATGGGTGAGGGGGGCTGAAAATAGAGGTTTTGCCACCGAACATGGGTTCGGTCCATGCACAAACCCACCTAGAGCCTGACCCTCTGTCAGGATGACCGCGGATCAAATGCAATCACTAAAGCTGCTGCACCTGATCCACCCTCCATCTTCTATTGGGCTTCACAGTTGACATGCTGTACCCTAGAGATGGAGGGTGGTCAGGTGCAGCGGCACACCCAAAGTGTTCAATGTGATTGAACCAGATCCTCCCTCATCATGTTTCCATCGTCGAGAAAACGTCGAGCAGATGGCACACTCACATTGAATGTGTACTCCACGATTGCTGCAGGTGCTGTGGATGCAAGCAGAGCCAGGGTGCATGCTGCTAAGGCTAATGCATGCAGTAGTACTGCCATTTGATAGAGAAATGCGAGTGATGACTCCCAACGCTAGAGAGAGCAAGGCAGTTCCTTTATGGAATTGAGAGCTGCAACTTAGAAATGAGGTTTATCCCAGTGGACTTGTTGTGCATGCAAGTTTTCAATATGATATGAAAACTTATTATGGTTTGAAGAATGGCATGAGAACAATGTACATGTATATATATATATAGAACATGGTTGGTGGCCACAACTTTGCCCCCCTTTTCCAACGTTTACATAACACACTAATTCAACGGACATTACTTGTTCCTGAATCCAAACTCAAGGATTAGGTTTACGGGGAATAGACCCCTTCATCTTGGTTGAAAACAGATGGCGAGGTGGGGATAACAAGAGTTCAATCATTGTAAGCAATCAAATTTTAATGCTATCAAAATCGATCTGAATAGACCGATTCGGAATTGGCATCCGGATCGGCCCCTTAATTAACGATACAAACACAGGTTGATTCGGCCCGCTTCAAAAATCGGTCGAGTTTTTGCCAGAATTGATAAAGTCGGACCGAATCGGGCCAATTATGCACTGAATCAGTTCACTTAGACATTTTCAAGAATTATATTTATTAAAAATAAATACAAATCAATCTTTGAAATGGTCTGATCTGGTTCGAGTCGAACTCTGACAGATCTTATCGTTTTTTCTGAGAAACCGATTCACTACATGAACCGATTTGAATAACTTTGGGATTCAAAATACATATACCATAATAGCGAAATGTATTAAGGATCATTGGTTGTTAATTGACATGAAGAAAAAAAAAGTAATTCAATCGCCAATCTTGACGGGGTACGTACAGCTGAATATTCCATGCTATTCTCGCAAATATAAAAAATAAATAAATGCACGGAAGAATTTTGTGCAAAGTTCATGTAATACTTAAAATGCAACATTTTTGTTATGGGAAGGTCGATGATTGCACTTCATGTATTTTAAAAATATATTCATATGGTATTAGTTTCTGCTTGCATGCATGCACGGTGCAGTAGGTAGCTAGTTGACAACTTAGATATTATACCATGGTTGCATAAATATATTGGCGACCTGCTCACCCACTCGAACCAATCTGATAAGCTTTCCGTGTTGATCGGACCAACTGAAGTTTTATATATATATATATATATATATATATATATATATATATATATATATATATATATATATATATATATATATATAGAGAGAGAGAGAGAGAGAGAGAGAGAGGTTGCTGTGCAACCCTTAGGTGCGCAACTACCAGTGGGAGTATAAATTTCCCAAACGACCTTTGTTGGGGCACTAATACTGTGCGACAGTAAAGGTATTTTTACAAAAAATGATGCTGAGCGCCCATTGCGCCTTGTGATGGATACTCAACGTCATCCAGGTGGCATTGTACTCCTAGTGATTGTGCAGCTATGCATCACTCATATATATATATAAGAACTGAAAAATATGAGAACTAATTGTGAGCCGCTATTTTCATGGATTTTTTTATATTTTCTCTTGAATCTAATCATACAGATGTGAACTACATGCTTGGATTTATAAGAATCTGCTCTTGAATCATCTGCTTTTGATGCATAAACATGATTTTAAGGTTTTAAAATCACCAAAAATCACATTTTTTCATCAAAAATACATGATCTAATGGTTGATTCCTAGCAAATTCACCATGCCATGCACAACCACATGGTTGGATTTGCAAAAAAAATGTTGGAAATGCCCATATTTCTAGTTCTCATATTTCAGCTCTCATATTCTAGTTACTATATATATCACTCTAATGCAAACATGATAAATGGACATTTTGGGTTTTCTCGTTTAATTTTTAAATCCTGACTATGTAAATGTTGTCTACGTACTTAATTTTATAGGGTATAGAGCATTTGATTCCAACACATGAGTGAGGTTTTATAAGGTTTGAAAAATTATCTGTCCAAAATCTTAATGCCATTTTTTTATTGAAAACACATGATCCGTATACTGATTCCTTTTAAATCAACCATGTCAAACACATCTATGGGTTTGAAAATGCCAAAAAAGCACCAGAAAAAGATGAGAACCCCATTTAATATGTTTAAGTTAGTATATTCACTACAAGAAAAAAACACCTTTACTAACACGTCCCCCCGACACACCAGTAAAAGATAATTTTCACTGGCGCTATTTTATCTAGCACCAGCGAAAATAATACATATACTGGGAGCAGCTGTTCTGTGCCAGTATACTAATTTCTTTTGTCACAAAGTACACCAGAAGAACAAACATTTACTGGCACAACAAAGAGTTACATTAGTAAAAATAAGTTTTTTTTTGGCGCACAAAAAAGTGCACCAGTAAAAACACATGTTAAAAAAAAAATCAAAACCAGAAACTTCGTGAGCATTTTCCCCTCTTTCTCTCTCATTCTCTCTTTGTGAAAACTAGTCACCACCGTCAGCCACCATCGCCAACGCAACAACCATCGGCCACTTTCGTCGATAATGAGAGCATCGAGCACTCTCCCTCTCTTTCCTTCTCTCTTTGTCTCTCTCTTCCTCTCTCTTTCTCTCTTTCTCTACATCTCTCTCTCCCTCTCTATCTCTTTCTCTTTGTGTCCACCGGCTACCACCCTCGGTTGGCGCTCTCTCACACACTCTCTCTATCTCTTTGCTTTCTCTGTCTCTCTCCTACCATTGGTGTAGCACCCTAACGCCTGTCACCACTCTGCCAAGGTATGTTTTTTCTTTAATGTAATTTTTAATTTCAAGAGTTTTGCATTTTAATTGCCAATTTAAAATTTTATTTAGTGAATGCATGCTTAATCTGATTGTTTTTTAAGTGTGATTTAAATTTTATGAGTTTTGTATTTTAATTGTTAACTTTTTAATTTATTTAGTTAATGCATGCTAAATCTGATTTTGTTCAAGTATGATTAGGATTTTAGATATTTTGTATTTTAATTGCTAATTAAAAATTTATTTAATGAATGAATGCTTAATCTGATTTATTTTCCAAGTATGATTTAAATTTTAAGGGTTTTGTATTTTAATTGCTAATTTTATAATTTATTTAATGAATACAAGTTAAATATGATTTTTCGCATATATGTTTTAGATTTTAAGAGTTTTATATTTTAATTGCTAATTTAAAATTTTATTTAGTGAATACATGCTTAATCCATTTTTTTAAGTATGATTTAGATTTTAAAGAATTTTTATTGTAATTGTTAATTTTATAATTTATTTAGTGAATGCATGCTAAATCTGATTATTTTTTAAGTATGATTTAAATTTTAGAAGTTTTTTATTTTAAGTATTAATTTATAAATTTATTTAATGAATGCATGCTTAATCCGATTTTTTTTAAGTACAAATTAAATTTTAAGGGTTTTACTTATAGATATAGTCAGGATCCAAGATATATGTTTTCCATGGTGGGTTGGATCAGATCTATGGTTGGCTGAGATCAATAACCTTTCTAGAGATTTTACAAGGATTAGAATCTAATTTTTATAATAATAAAACTAGGTTTTATGGTACTTGGTTACCGTTTCTTTTAAGGTTTGGCAAAAAATGAGTGAGTTGTTTTAAAACTTATTTTTTTCCATTAAGCCTACACTATTTTGATTATGTTTCAACATATCGTATAATTCATATGATAATTTGAAGCATGTTAAGGTGTTTTTATATTTATTGACTTGATTAAGTTTCATGAGTGCTTGTATGTTGTTTTAGAGGTGTATTTTGTCACGATCTCAATATAAATGAACATATAGAATCATGCTTAGGGTTTAATTTTCGTAGTCATACCTCATAGGCATGTTGATCATAGTAAAAGCATGATTAACGGATGTTTGAGTATAGGTTTCATGAGGATTTTTATGTGTTTTATAATGTTGAGCATGAAATTAGTTAAGCTTGTAATGTGCATGTTTGCTGCAAAACAATGATTTTTCTATCCGACCAAATTCAGTAGAAAAATTACAGAAATTATAAGCAGTGTTAGATGGGCGTGAACATTTTAGATACGTAAGAAAGATAAAAAAAACAAATTTCATTTGGTGTCCAAAATTGTCCCAAACAGATGCTGTAATAGGCAGCAGATTTGTCATCTTGTGTATAGGACATATTTTGGGCAGACTTGATGGAAAAAATCTAGAAAATCAAGTTTAACTCGAATGAGTCTTTTTTTCAAACAAGGTCTACTAGACTCGACAACGAATAAGAAAAAAATAAAATAAAAAATTTCTACCTTACTTGTGAGGCCTAGAAGCTAGCCCAAATCGAGTGAGTTTTTGCATTTTGCAGAAAATTAGAATCTGAACTATGCTCTGACAAGATTCAATGAATAAAATCTAGAAAATCCAAGGTAAAGAGTTTTTTTAACAAAATTTGATTTGTTTGAAAGTCGTTTAGTAGGGATATCATAGAAAAATATGTTTGACAGATTTTGCTTGCAAAATAATGATATGTTCAATATTTTTTTTGAAAACCAGTTTTTGACCTGTATGGTGAGGACATAAAAACACACTGCAGTCCAAAAATTACTACAAACAGCTGGGATGAAATTTTTCTGAGCTTTCACTTAAAGATGAAAGCTGACATCCCCTGATATGTCTTCAATTTTTGTTGGGCATGTGTGAACTCTGTAGAGAAAGCTATAGATTTGTGGATAACTGGCAAATGCTTTCGTACACAACTTGAATGTTGTGTGTTTTGACTAGTGAACCATGTTTCAAGTTATATGATTTTGCTTAGACATAGGTAAAGTTTAGCTTGCATGTTTTTATTAGCTGGATTATGATGTAAAATTTATATCCATGTGGCATGTAAGTATTTTATTTTGGTTATGCATGAACGCATGTTGGTCCACATGTTACTCCATAGAGTTTAGACACATAGATGAACCATGTGGGTGCAAAGCATAAATGAGTTGGTTGCATAGGTGTGTAGTTCATGTTATATGGGTTTAGATTACATGCATTATGATGTGTGAGTCATAGAGTGTATTAGTATAATAAGCCATAAAATGCATGCATACACAAGCTCACAACTGAGTTGGGTCAGGTGCAGTGGTGCATCTAATAATATAAAAGGGGTAAACATATTCATTACACACATATGAGCCTTAAAGAGGTAGAGCTCAAGGTCGCCCAAGAGTGGATGCATGGGTGTTACCTATGAGATATTTGAATGAGCAATCGTAGTGAGCTAATGGTATCTTGGAGCGGATGCGAAGGTATTGGGCTAAATCCTAGTGAGGCATCATAATGGGTTACTCTGAATAAAACCTAGGGCTTAAGAGCCCAGTTCTTAGTGCACCAAGTTTAGTAATGAGCTCAGTGTCATAAATACACAGTCGCCCATTTGAATCCAGTCCTACCTTAGAGAGACTAAGGGCACACATGACCGACAAACCACATTGTGTATTTCAGAGAGTAAAAGTATCTTGTGGTTTCCAGTTGTCGATTGCAAGAAAGCGGGCCACCAAAGAAACCTAGGTAGATAGTCCTTCACTGCAGAGTACGAATTAGGATTTCGCAAAGACCACAGTGAGGTTCTCATGGCTTCAGGCCACTCCAATGTGTAGTTTAGACTCTTCATATTATAGGAGAAAATAAGACAGACAAATAAATATACACCCCTTGCGATAGATGAGTTAAAGTAAAGTCATAAGAGTATAGTCTCGAGTAAAGAAAGAAGAATAGCGTAATAATGTGTTCGGGTGGTTTACAACATTATGTTTTTATTTGGTCTAAATATGAATTCCATGCATATATATCAAGTCTACACACATTGATTATCTCATATGGCATAATTGATCTTTGAGATCTTGATTACTAATTTGAACAATTATTTTTACTGTGAGTAAGAGAGGTTTATGAATGCTTGTATGCCTACTGTGATTTTAGATATTATAATTTTGATCTGGATATTTTTATGCAATGTGATAATCTGTGTTATTAGTACTTTGGTTTCTTAGAAAAATGCAAGACTTGTGTGGTTGATTTCTTGATATGTTTATGAGTTTGAATAATCCTATTGTCATTCAATGGCCTGACACATATTACGCGCAAGTAATCAGTGAGGTTGGTTTGTGAGAAAGGGAGTCTCAGGGTTGCGTCAGATCATTCACAAAATTTTCTTTTGGATTCTATATTAGTATTAAGATTTTATTTGATTTGAACATTTGATATTAATGTAAACTCTGATCGATTTTGAGACTAGTTTTGGATTTTACATTTTTTTAATTAAATGCATGGTTTGATTAAATTGATTCTAGTCTCGCACGTGTGTGTGAGATTGTAATCTGCCTAATACTTAAATCGGTTTTCAAATTAGTCTGAGTCTTCTGCTACATCCTAAAAGTGATGTGTTTTACAAAAAAAGATCCTAATTTTTTTCAGTTCAAAAATTGGGGCGTTACACCCCACTACATATTAAATTGATTTTGAAATCGTAAAATAGCGATATCCTTCAATTTTGAGAGTCTATATATAAAGAAATTGGTTCCTCCTAATCATCCATAGAGTGTGGACGGTACTGATTTTCAATGTTTCAAGCTATGTTTAATAAATCTAACCCTACAAATATGTTCAACATGATCTACTTGTTAGGAATTGATTCTTGGATCAAGATTTTTTGACGAAAGAATATAATTTTATGATCTTTAAAATTTACACAAATTTTAAGCCATTGATTTTGAATCCTTATAAAAAAAATGTTTGCATGCCATAATTAGATGATTCAAAAAATGATAAGAAAAATGAAAAATTTAGACCATCCACACCCTCTTACCATTAAGAGGGTGTGATATATATATAAAAATTAGGGTGTATCATCAAACACCTACAGTGTTTGACAAAAAATCAGACGAATTTGCACCGCTGATCATGTGCCATTAGCGAAACAATTTTTTGGGGCAAAACACTGTTTTTGGTAGTCAAGAACCGCCTCTAAAACCCCATTTTGAAAAATTGAATTTTTCTTTCTTTCCTATTTCTTTCATATGGCGTTTACTGCTTGTACCCCAATTAGAAATAACATATGGGTTGGCATTCTATTTTGTATATTATGTAGTTGGTAGAGGTGGACCAATTCACCTTCAAATATTTTCTTGGACACAAGGTAGTGTGTACACTCAATGTAGTGACGATGGGTTTGGGTTGACTCCCAGATGGGTTGACTTCAACAATTATGTACCTTCTTGCTGCCCTTCATTTTTACTTTTCATAATACGTAATTAACCTCATGCTGTGATTAAAATATGTTGGCAAGAGTGACCACGATAATTAGGAAATTCCATGGATTGGATTTGGTGTCAGATATCCAATCAGATCTAAATCCATTTATTCCCATGCAGTAGAGCACTTAACATCTGATTGATAATCTGAAGCGGATTTGATGTGCAACATAGTTATTGGAAGTGCCTCACTAAGGGAGACTAATAATTCGGTTTTACCTTTGTCTGTCCAATTCTGAATCCGATTAGCTCCGATTCAGTAATGCCTATATCCAAACTAAATCCATCCTGTTTACATCCTTAATTGTGAAAATTGTTCTTACATAAGAATGTACACATATTGAATTAGGGACGGACGTAGCCCATACCACATCTGACTGAAGATATTGGCTAATTGGATTTGAAATGATATTCATATTCCAAGGGAGAAAGGGTGGTAACTAATCCAACTAATTACAAGCCTTTGGATTTGGATATCAATTGTAATTAGTTATAAAATTCTAACCGAATTCAAAAATGATTGTTAATCAGATTTCGATTTTATTTTACCTAATCCAACAAATTATGACTGGATTTGGGTGGGATATGCGATAACATTTAATCCATTGACAATCCGTACTCTTGAAAATGGCTTGTCTTGATCCTATTCTTCCGTTAGAGACTTGACCCTAAAAAGTCTTAGGTCGTTAAGGTTTGGTTCCTTGTCCATGTTCTAACTTTTTGATTCATTCATCAGATTGATTAGGGTTAGGTGAATCACTGCTGACTTAGATACGATCATAAACATCTATCTTTTTTTAAATCATGTATGTTGCTTCTAATAAGGGTTAAGCTACTTAAATAATAGGTAAAGTTCCCTTTTGACCAAGGGGGGGGGGGGGGGCTTCGCTTGTTTGATTGGAGCAGTTAATGCACGTCACTTTGTGTTGGGATGTTGCAAGTTCAAATCCCAATGGTATCAGTTGTATAACTGGTAAGGGTTGTGCTTAACCCCAACTTGCTTTTCAGAAAAAAAAATGTCTTGTTTTTTTTCTTTTCATGAAAAAAAACATGAGAAACGTGTATCCCACCAAAAGGGAGACACTAGGGACATGCATGGGAAACACGTTTCCCATAAAAATTTTGGCTTCTTTTTTTTGGAAATGGTTTCTCATGCTGTGTTTCCCAACCTATAGTATTTCTAGTAACCCTGGTTTATCATCTTCATCTTTGTTGTAGCCTAAGTAAGCAAGTAGATTATTAGGGTTTCATGATTATTAGTCTTTTTTTTTGGGGGGGGGGGGGGGGGTTGTGAGATAGTAATAGTGAAATGGTTTGTGTGGTCATGTGCTATAGTGAGAAGCAGCAAGGACAGGCAACATCCTGACATTGATTCTTAACGATGAAGATTTTAAATGGTTGGTCAAGTCCTGTGAATGATGCAAGGAATGATGACATTTGGGTATTTAATTTGGTTTGGAACCCAACCAAACCCTGCTCTACCCATTACTTTGATTGGCTAGAGAGCTACCAAATCATTCTCCCTTTAGAGGATGAAGTGTCTTTCTCCTTGGATACCATTATAACTATAGTGAACTTTAAACTCTTACTCTTAGTTTAGTTCTCTAGTTATTTACACATGTTGCTTATACATTTTACAATCTTTTTTAATGATTTTTTTACTTTTTTTTTAAATCATCCTTATTCCTAAATTGGACATTCCCAATGTCGTAATCTACACTAATTTGACTATTTCTGAAATAGCCTTTTAGGGCGTAGCAACCTATTAAGACAACTTTAGAGTCTACAATTATTGATCAGACATATGAATCATCCATAAATAATATAGTCAAAATCGGTTCAGACTATAAACTTTCAATCGTTATAGCTTTGCCATTTTTAATAGTAAGTTCACTACTCTCTCTCTCTCTCTCTCTCTCTCTCTCTCTCTCTCTCTCTCTCTCTTTCCCATAAGAATAGAGGAGAAAAGAGGCATGCAAATAACCCATGAGTGAGTGAGGGTTTTATCCCCCACTCTCCCCTCATTTAACAAGGGACCCTTCCCGAGGAGCCTCCCAACACTTCCCACTACAAACAACGTGGGGGAGAGAGAGGGATCCCCCCCCCCCCAAACCCATATGGGCTTAGGTAGCCCACCTGACCAGCTTGGTCAGGTGTTACACAACCATATCCCTTTGACAAAGAGATATAGAGAGAGAGAGAGACTTGATGGAAGTGCAAGAGGAAGATAAAGATGGACAAAGGTAACATGGTGGCAGCCAATGAAATGAAATGCTTTGAAAATGAGGTGTTGCACTGATGCCAACACAAACACACATACACTTTTGACATGAAAAAAGATTTCCACCCTCAACAATGGAGAAATTTTTCTTATAAAAAATCTCTTGTTTGGAAGGAATGGAAAAGTTCACTTTGTGTTTCCTACTTGCATTTTTTCTTACCATTTTCTGGCTTCCAAACCTGCCCTTAGAGAATGCCCTCATGTTTAAAGCTTGAAGTGTTTAGGAAGCAAGTGATGATAGTAAAAGCAAGTAGGAAGTAACAATAAAAAGATAAAATAAAGATAAAATTGTGTTTTGACTTAAATATATCTTTAAGCATTCAACCAAAAATACATGCCATATATTACTTTTGACAATAAAAAAAAGTAAAAAAAAAAACAATTGATAACACAAAAAGTACATTTTCAAAATCAATGAAAGTTTAATTTCACATTGGTGAAAATGAGCTTTCCATAATGCTTATGAAAGTGAAAGAAGCATGTGGTTCCTTGCTTTCAAAGTGAGCTTCCAAAGTTTTGTCAAGCTTCCTTTAATTAACAATATATGGTTGGGTACCAAATCTTGCCAAAGTTTTTAAATGCTTCCTTTAATTAACCTTCTCCGTGGATGCGTACTAGAGTTGTCAGCAGGTCGAGTTTGTATCAGGTACCCAACCTGGCCCAAACCTGAATTCTCGGGTATAGGCATAAAAAGTGCTGACCCGAATAGTAATCAGGTCCGGCTGAACCTAACCTGAGCAATATGCGGATTGGGTTTGGTTTATGATTTTTGTAGGGTATCCAACCCGACCTGGCTTGTTAGCCAAGTACCCAACCCAAGTGTTTTATAAAAGTAAATTTCTAAAACTATATGGATCTGGGTTTGAGATTTTATTTTTGTGATCCAACGAAAGCTGAACTCTAACCGGAATCCGACTCTGTTATTTGAGCGGGTTCTGGTACACCTTGATGGGTCGGCTACCCAACCCATTGACAGACCTTTATGGACCTATATTCAGCAGACTTTGATCGAGGTGCCAGTAGACCCATTCCCCTATAGATGCCATTACTAGCCCATAATTTAGGTACCATTTGGATGATTCCCAAAACCCAGCGTACAGCAGGCTATTTTTGTCAAAAATCAGGCTTTAGCGCCATTTGGATGACGCTAAAACCTGGTTTTATAACCAGGTTTTGGCCAAAAACCTGACTCCGACCTGGTTGATAGTGTGTAGGGATGGAGGTTAGGGGGTCTCCAACCCCCTAACAGCCCCCTTTCTTACAGTTTTGGGGAGCCCTCCCAACTTGGTCTTTGTTCATCACCATTTTCGGCAGGCCACCGGCCGAAAAATGGCTGGACTAGTACCAGCCGGTGGTCAGCCTGAAATATTTCTCATTATTTTTTTTTAAATCAATGGCTTTCTGCAGGTGGCCGAAAAATGGCCGAACCTGTATTTTTTTTTGTCTAGTTTTTTGATGTTCTGGCCATTCTCCAACAAACCAAAAAATGGCTGAGTGGTGCCACCCTTGCCAGGCGAGACCATCTTCTGGCCATTTTTCAACCAGTGACTAGCTGGAAAATGGCTGTCCTTATTTTTCATTTTTTAATATATAAAACGTTTTTTTGTCATCCAAATAGGTTACAAACTTGCAAGTTTGCCAAAAACCAGGTTTTGAAACAAAACCTGATTTTCTCATAGCCAGGTTTTACACTTTATCATCCAAACGGGGTCTTAGCCATCTAAACTCTTTTCGTTGTACCATGTTCACACCCAAACAGGGTTTATATCAGCATCAAAATCAACCCAGGAAAAGTCACTGAATGGCAAGGTCCAACACCTATGTTGGGTATAACACATTATCTCGAGATTCCAACTCTTGCCCTATTCAGTTGATGAACAATGGACAATATTCCCTTGATTATTGATTGCACGCTTGGTCTGTCATTTTCTTGTTTGGTTATCATCGATTGTCAAGATATTCACCAACTCTTGGTATCCAAAGATGGAGATTGGATAAGACAAATTTTCCAAAGATGACGAAATGTAAGTTATGACTTTTGCAGTCAGATGTAATTGTACCTTAAGAGATATCATACCTACTGATAAATACCTACTGATAAGCTTGAGTTTCAACGGTCTTATCAGATACTTCCTTTACCCAACAACGTCAAGACTTGTGCTTTTATTTCCATATATCATATTCAACACCTTGAATATGATAGTTGGATTGATAGAAACGGCACCATTTTAGCCAAGATTTCTTAGGTTCAAAACCCACAGAAACTAAGGAATAGTCCCCAGTTTACAATAAAAAGTTCTATGTTTGGAATTGACCTTTTTTTTTGTGGAAAGAAAACGTTTGAAATTGACTTCTTCTTTTTTGGATAATTCAAGGTAAAAAAAAAAATTACCCACAGCACATTGGCTGGCCTCCGGTTGGTAAAAGGTCTCATCTGCCCAATGGGGGGAGTGCACCCAGTTTCAAGCTTGCGACAAGAGATGCCACCTGTGAGTTTCGAACTTGTGACATCCAATCAACTTGGTGACATTAGCAACTCGCCCCATACATATTTTCAAGAAGCCAACAATAACCTCTCTTATTTTCATTTATATAAGAGAAAGCATCATCAACTGTCATCATCTGCATCATCACAAATCTTGCCTTAACGTTGATTTCATAGTGTCTAGATTTTGGACATGTTTGCTTTGCCTTGTGATTATTAAACTTTCTCAGCTACCTGTGACTCTTGGTCACAATCACAGAAGAATCACAAGCTACGCCAAATATGAAAAGGTGTAGCCTGTGATGCCAAAATCACAATAGTGAAGGTTGAGACCTTTTAACCTGTGAAAGTTGGTCTCAAGAGTGAATCTGTGACAAACAATCACAGGCTGAAGAATCAGATTTATGAATCTGTGACTAACGATCACAGACTGAGGAATCGGATTTGTGACCAAATCAAACATGCCTGTGGTGCCTTGGTTTTTCTCGATAAAGGAGAGAAACCAGCTCTATAGTTTTGGTGTCCCATTATGGGCTGAGAGGTGCTATGTTAATCATAGCTCTGTTTCAGTATCTGCGGGTGTAAAACTTCATGAATATTACCTTCTGCTCATTAAGAAGAGTTTCTCATTGAATTCGACCTTACGGCAAGGAACATGGATCAGGTGCAGTGTGCTTGCATCAAATAGGGCTGGACAATGGGCTAGCCAGGTTGGTCCAACTCAGTTAATGGTACAGTCAGAATTTTGGAAAAAATAATAAAAAGTTTCCATTGAGGAGGTTTTCATTCATATATATATAGCGAGAGTAACTAGAATTATGAGAACTAGAAATGTGGGCATTTCCAACACTTTTTTTGCAAATCCAACCATGTGGATGGGATTGGCATAGTGAATTTGCTGGGAATCAACCATTGGATCATGTATTTTGGATGAAAAAATATGATTTTTGAATGCTTGAATATTTATGAAGATTATGAGCCATTGATTTTAAAGGTTCTTATAAATACAAGCATGTAGATCACATCGGTTAGATTCAAGAGAAAAAAACAAAAAAATTATGAAAATAGTGGTTCACACATTAGTTCTCATATTTTCAGTTATGATATATATATATATATATATATATATATATATATATATATATATATATATATATATATATATATATATATATATATGAGAAGTGAAATATGAGAACTAGAAGAATAGTCATTTTCAATGTTTGATTTTTTGCAAATCCATATGAATCAATTGTTGGATCAAGTATTTTCAATGAAAAAATGTTATTTTTGAATGCTTGAATATTTATGAAGGTTATGAGCCATTGATTTTAAAGCTGTATGATGAAATTTTATAAAAAAGTAAGAAAAAAACTATGAAAATCCCACTTCATACATATTTCAGATATATCCCAGTTCATATATATATATATATATATATATATATATATATATATGTGTGTGTGTGTGTGTGTGTGTGTGTGTGTGTGTGTGTAGAGAGAGAAAGAGTCACTAAAATATGAGAACTACCATGTGAACTACGATTTTCATAGATTTTTTATTCTCTTTTCTTGAATCTAACCATACATATGTGATCTACATGCTTGGTTTTATAAGAACCGGCTCTTGAATCATTCGATTATGATGCATAAATGAGTTATTTTTAAGGCTTTAAGATCAACGGCTCATAACCTTCATAAATGTTCAAGCATTCAAAAATAACATTTTTTCATTGAAAATACATGATCCAACATTTGATTTCTAGAAAAATTTATGATGTCTACATGTTCGGATTTGCAAAACAAACAAACTATGAAAATGCCCATACTTCTAGTTCTCATATATATATATATATATATATATATATATATATATATATATATATATATATATATATATAAGAATGGGTCAGGCCGTTAGATCACAGGCTGACTCGAGTTTAAGCCCGATTCAGGTTGAGCCTTCTTTTAAAAACTAGGCCCAGACCCAACCGATTCGGGCCAGGCCATGAGCTACCCGGGAGCTGCCCAGCCCATTATCCAACCCTAGCAAAAACCCATCTCTTTAAATAATACTTGTCGGATACAGCATAACAATTACAGTTTCAACCAGACAGGTCTCATTCAAGGAGATTGTGTGGTACATTTTTTGTGCAGTCACATTGCAACTGATTTCATAGGCTATGGCAAGATGCATGTACCCTGAGTATCGAACTCACTACGTCCTTTAACTTGATCGCCTTAAGCCAATTAATTGACCTTACCGGGGGAGAAGTTGTGGGATACTGTGGTGCCTACGTTTGAATCAACATACATAAAAGTCATGAGTGACGGACATTGAAGATTATTGAGTGTAAATGTAAAAGGGAAGTATTCACATTTTTTCATGGAAGTTACATTTATAAAAAATGTCAATTTGAAATCGTAGTGTTGAGGTGATTAAGTAAAACTATAGAAATAAGAATATTTAGGCTATGTTTGGCAGTCTTGAATCAGCGATTGTGTTGTGGTTTCCGCTATTCTCTCAAACTCTTGCTGTTTGGGAGCAGTGGCGTTGCTAAAACAATGCATTGAAACTAGGGATGGCAGTGGACCGGGGGAAAGCGGGGCCCCGCCCTGCCTCGCCCCGTTTGGACCGGGGATGAAGGGTATGAAACAAGGATGGAGGCGGGGACGAAGGTTAAAATCCATCCCTGTCCGGGGGTGGAGGTGGGGATGGACATGCACTTTTCCCCGCCCCGCCCCTCCCCGTCCCTGCCACGATCCCCGCCTCATCCCCGCCCCAACCACTTTTCCCCGCAATATCCCCGCCCCGCCCCACCCCGCCTCATCCCCGTTTGAACCGGGGATGGAGGACATGAAATGGGGATGAAGGCGGGGATGGAGGATAAAATCCATTCCCCGACGGTGATGGAGGCGGGGGTGGAGGATAAAATCTTGAGGCGGGGCGGGGGTGGAGACCTTGTCCCCCGCCCCGCCCCACTGCCATCCTTAATTGAAACTGGTGTTGGCACCGCATTTCAACACCTTCAAGAGAATGTTTTTGGCAACTCTCTCTCAATATCACACATTGGCAAAATGATATTTTGGCAACACACTGAAACCATGTTTTCATCCCATTGCAAAGCTCCCAAACATAGCCTCAGTAATCTTGCCAATGTTATCAGAATCAGTTTTAATTAAACGGAATCCGGGGGGGGGGGGAGAGAAACTGATTCAACCCCGATTCGGCTCGATTATGCCGATTTGGAATTGAGACTGGGGATTCTTTAGGGGTCAATTCAGCACTAAAACGAACCAACAATTGGATTATGATAACATTGGAAAATCCATGGAAACAAAAGTGATTTTCATTTCTTGTAGTTTTTTAACAGCTCTGTGCTTTCCTGTCTAAAGCCAACAACTTCAACATATTGTAAATTTGTAATTCCTATATAAAGTGTAAGCTTCCACTGGTTCTGGCAGCCAAAAAGTTCATAGATACTGATTCTATACCATTAAGTTAACTTCCAAATTCTTAAAAACACAGAATTTACGTGGCATATACAGAAATTGAAAGAACTTGGGTTCATGTGGGACACCGGAACAGCTTCCAAAAGTAACTAAATGTAGCTCTAAATGATATTGAGAAATTTAAGAGTTTGGCAAATTGAAAGAACTTGGGTTCATGTGGGACACCGGAACAGCTTCCAAACGTAACTAAATGTAGCTCTAAATGATATTAAGAAATTTAAGAGTTTGGCTGTACAAAAACCCAAATTCTTAAAAAAAATGCAGAATTGATGTGGCATAGGGGTGTCAACAGGTAGGTTTTGACCCATACCAAACCCCATAGAGTCAAGGTTTGGTGATAATCAAGGTGGTCTGATGAGAATTTGAGTCAGTCTCAAAGGTCTGTTTAACGTAAGGAGTCTCTTATGGTTTGTGAAATTTTGTACCAGACGGACTAAGATCTATAATTTTTCAATGTGTATATTTATGTAGAGAGAGTAGTGGGTAGGTGTGAAATGATAGGTGCTAAATATTAGGTGCCAAATGAGTTTTTTGAGTGTTTTTTTGTTTTATTTTTAAATTCTGACCGTAGAGATGTAATCTATGTACTTGATTTTATAGTGATCAACTCTTAAAGTGTTCAAGTCTGACACATGGGTGGGTTTTTATAAAGTTCGAAAAATCAACAGTCCAAAATCTTTGTAAATTTTTTAAGCTTCAAATATCAGTTTTTTTCATCAAAAACACATGATGATCCAGGTATGGGCAAAAAAACACCAGAAGGGCAGAAAAATCCATTTAATAGGTATCATTTGACACCTACTCTCTCTCTCTCTCTCTCTATATATATATATATATATATATATATATATATATATATATATATATATATATATATATATATTAACGAGTATATATGGTCCGGGTCTGGTTCATGTAATCCTTATGAGATCTGGGTGTGGTTTTTCTTATGGTGGGTCTAATTAGACCTTACTCGAAACCCTTCAAACTAAACCCAACCCTTTGACACCCTTAGTGTGGCACATAGAAACAACTTCCAAGTGTTACTATGTGGTTCTCAATAGAAGATTGCTATGCTCATAACCCTTTTTCATCATGAGCATGATGGCTGCACACCCCTTCCTATTAAAGAGAAGAAACCCAGCGTATTCACCTCACTCTTAAGGGGTTGTTTGATCTCCGTCCCATGCCCATTTTTGGATGGCGCTGCAGCTGGGAATGAGGGGATGGATCAAACGAAAGATGTGGTAGACACATGGAAGGTCATCCCCCATATCTGTTTTTCATTGATCTAATCATTCCACCCCCCTCCCCTGTTATACTGAGAACAGGATGGTGAGAAGACTTAAAAAAAATTAAGTGGAGGAGGGTCTAACCTTGACTCTCTCTCTCTCTCTCTCTCTCTCTCTCATTTTGGCCACAGAAGTGTTGCACTCTCTCAAGATCAGCGGGGGGGCCTTTTTCACTCTGAAGCTTGACTTTCATAAAGCTTACGACTCGGTTCATTGGCCGTTCCTCTTCAACATGTTGGAAAACTTGGGTTTCGGTAGGCGTTTCTCTAGCTGGGTGCATGAGCTGGTAACCAATGCCTAATCACAGTTTCAGATCAATGGGGTCAAGGAAAAACAGTTCAAACTTGGTCGTGGTCTTCTACAAGGATGTCCTCTATCTCCGTTACTCTTTAACGTCGTTTCTGAAGGCCTGGTGGTCTTGGTTAAGAGGGCAGTGGAGGGTGATCTAATTGAATCTCTCGGTATTCAAGAGTGTCGTAGTCAGATCCTGACATACGCTGATGACATAATTATCTTCGGAAGGACCTCCATCCAACAAATGTTAAGATTCAAGCTTGTCCTTCTTTTTTTCCAATCGATGTCAGGTCTATCCTTGAACTACGAGAAGTGTTGTCTTTCCATGGTCAACACCCCTGCTTCAATGTTGGACTTGGGCCAGCGGATATTCGGATGCTCAGTTTCAGATAACTCTTTCTCTTATCTGGGTCTGCCGCTTCAAATCAGTCGGGTATCAACGGCAGCCTGGAGCACCACTATCCAAAGGGTTCAGAAAAAAATTTTGGGCTGGCAAGCGTCCTACCTTTCTATCGCGGGTAGACTAACTCTCATCAAGCACGTTCTTTCTGCTATGCCAGAATTTTTTATGTCTATGTTTCTGATGCCCATGGGGGTTAGTATGAAGATAGCTCAGGTAGTGACGCACTTCCTGTGGTCTGGGCGTGGTCCAAAAAACAAGCGCCACCTAATAGGGTGGGACACTCTTCGTCTACCCCAAAATAGGGGGGGTTTGGGAATCAAGGACCCCCGACCGAGGAGTATGATTCTTGTCGTGAAGCAGAGCTGGCTTGCACACCAACCTGGGTCTCCGTGTGCAAGCGTGCTTCTTGCTAAATACGGTGGTGTGGAATCATTGGTGGGGGCCACAAGCGTGCGTCAGCGATCTATGTCAAAGCTTCGGCGATCATGGATCCAAGCATGGTCTGCAGTCCTGTCTCATAATGGCAATGTTGAATCGCAGTCTCAGTTCTTTGGTCGTAACCTTGCTTCGAACGGATCTTTCCGCTCTAAAGAAGGCTACCTCGCTCTCCTTCCGTCGGGGGTGGACCGGTTTCCGACGAACCTGATCTGGGGCAAGGGTCCCACTCCGAGATCATGTTTCCTGGCTTGGCTAATCTTACACAATCGGGTGCAAACTGACAACTTTCTCAAATCCATCGGATTTCATCTACCGAGTAAATGTGTGTTGTGTGAGGCGGCTGAAGAATCTGCCTTTCACCTTTTTTGGGAGTGCTCTGTTTTTCAAAACATCTTTAAGGTGACTTGGAAGAAGCTGGGGGTCAGCGTGCGTCAGGAATCGTTCGCCAATGATTTGTTGTGGGGTCCTCAACCAGTTCGTCATTGCAACAAATGGCGTATTATTTGGCGAACTTGGCTTCTCTCGTCATGGTGGGTCGTATGGATGACTCGCAACAATGCTATTTTTCGGCATATTCCGGCAGTGTTCAAGAAAATGGTGAACCTTATTTTGGCAGACGTATACGCCATTCTCCGCATCAACATCCCTGATCTGCACCATCATCTGCCTCAAGGGACCATTCATGATCCTGGGTGATGCTCGTCGCCTAACTGTATTTGCTTCTTGTTTCTTTCTTCCTTTTCTCCTTGCATCTCTTCTTTTCTTTTCTTTTTTTCCTTTTTTGGGGCTCCTTGGCATGTCTTGGGCCCGTGTTTGGTTTCCCGGTAGGTTCAATGTTGGTTGAACCTATTTTCGTTTCGTAATGTTGATGATTATAGTTCGTCTCTCTCTCTCTCTCTCTCTCTCTCTCTCTCTCTCTCTCTCTCTCTCTCTCTCTCTCTCTCTCTCGTGCGTTGGTCAGACGAGGTCACCACCACCGATGGCTGGCGATGGCACCTTAATCTCTTTTTTCTCTCTCTCCCTTCTCCTTCTTCTCTCTAATTAGGGATTTGAATAAAAAAACTTTTGATTAGGACTTTGAATTAAATACCTTTAAATAAAGTTTTTCTTTATTTAAAGGGGTTTTTTTTCTTTGATTAATGCTTTGAATCAAATATCTAAAATTAGTTTTTTTATAGTTTATTTGATTAGGGGATTTTCTTTAATTTTCTTTTGTTAGAGCTTTGAATCACATTTCTTTAAATAAGGTCTTTTATAGTTAATTTGATTAAGGCTTTTCTTGTATTTGATTAGTTTTTTTTTTTTGTATTCGAGTTTCAATTATTGTTTTTTATATTTTTTATTATAGTTTATTTATGGTTTCTCTGATTTTATGGCTTATTTATAATTTATTTTTCTTCTATTTTTAGGGTTTTTTGGTTTATATATGATTTATTTATTTTATTTTAGATTTTTATAATTATTTATGGTTTATTTATGATTTTTGTATTTATACATAAAAAATTATGAATTCTTATTTTTTCTCAAATTACCCAAAATTTAAACATTTTTTATGCTTAGATCTAGTTTGAAGCATTTATATATCAAAACATATCAAATCTTATTTTTTTTTCAAATTACCCAAATTTTAAACTTTTTGAGTTTTTAAATCCAATCTGAGATCTATATCTAAAGTTAAAAT
Organism: Nuphar pumila; assembly: GCF_984573655.1. Classification (NCBI taxonomy): domain Eukaryota; kingdom Viridiplantae; phylum Streptophyta; class Magnoliopsida; order Nymphaeales; family Nymphaeaceae; genus Nuphar; species Nuphar pumila. The sequence continues at coordinate 1,850,034 of NC_143258.1, read as the reverse complement.
CCATAATAAACATGTTAAAACACTCATATGGTTGGACTGAGCCATGAACAATTTGTTAATAGTCATACATGCATAACTTGATTAGTAAAATACTGATATCAATTTTTGGCTAACCCCTTGGTAAAAACATATGGTGTTTGATGATTTGAACTAACAAACTTCTTTTTGTTTCTCTCATCTCAATTTTGTCTCTAATGAAATGATAGTCAATTTGAAAATGCTTTGATGTATCATGTAAAATCATATTTGTAGATAAGGCTATGGCACTTTCATTAACATAATAAATGATAAATCTAGAAATCTTCAACTTTAAGACTTTAAGAAAATCTCTGACGCATGAAATTTCAATAACAAGATTTCTTAAAGCATGATATTTTGTCTTTTGCTTGATTTTGCTATAGCTTTCTATTTTATGTTCTTTTAAGACATCAATTTTTTTTTCAGATAAACACAATATTCTGACATAGACCTCTGTTGGTCTATATCACCAGCCCAATCAGCATCAGAACAATCAAATAATATGATGAAGACATAGCTAATTCAAATCATTTTTGTAATACACTAACCCACGACATAAGGTGCCTTTTAGATACCTCATAATCCATTTTAATGCTTCCATATGAACATCTAATGGAGAATGCATAAATAGACAAATTTGATTAACAACATAGGCAATGTCTAGCCTTGTAATAGTTAAATACTGTAGAGCCCCTATCATACTACAAAAATGTTTTGGGTATGAAAGTAATGTACCATCATGTGGTACGGTTTTCTTTTCATTCTTACTGATGTATCAATAGGTTTGCAATCATGCATGTTGAACTTTATTAACATGTTATAGGAATACTTCTGTTGGGATAATTTCATATACCTGTATTTTTTGTGAACTTCGATGCTAAGGAAGAATTTGAGTTCACCAAGATCTTTCATTTTGAATCTGATATTAAGAAAATCTTTGATGTTTTGAATAAATGAAGCGGAATTTTCAGTGATTATAATGTCATCCACATACAATAATATAATCACAATACCATTAGTCCCATAATACAAAAATAATGAATTATCAACAATAACCTTAATAAAATCATGTTTTTTAATAGCATTGTAAAAACTTTCAAACTAGGTTCTTGAAGCTTGTTTAAGACCATATATAGAGCGATTTAATTTGCATGCATACCTCTTTAAATCAGTTTCATTGAATCTCATTGGTTGTTCTATATATACCTTTTCATACAATTCACCATGCAAGAATGCATTTTTGACATCTAACTAGAATAATGGTCATTTAAAAGATAAAGCAAGGAACAAAATAATCCCCACACTAACAATCTTGATAATTAGGTTGACTGTTTCTTTATAATTCATATCATATTGTTGATTGTAGCCTTTTAGTTGCAACTCTCGCCTTGAATCTTTCTATACTACAATTTGATTTATATTTAATTTTGTATAACCATTTACTCTCCACATCATTTTTTTTTCTTTTGGTCGTGGAACAATAGACCACGTTTTATTTTGATGGATAGCTTCTATCTCGTCTCTCATAGCTTTTATCTATTTGTTGTCCTTAACAGTTTCAGCATATGTATTAGCTTCTTTCATCTTGTAGACTTAATAATGAAAGCTTTAAATTTTGTTGAGAAGGTTTGATAGGAAACAAACATCTCTATAGGATGGTGGGCTCTTGTGGACCTCCTTGTTTCACCAATATGAATGGGTTGTGGTATATGTTCTAATATGATATGCTCTTTTTGTTGTTGTTGCATAGGATTATCACCATTCTTTTATAAACTAAAATCTCTTTTAAAGGGTGCTCTTGATAATTTTAATCATTTTCATGTGGCTATTGATCTGATTCAACAATCTAATCATGATTTTTGTCTTTGTGCAGGTTAACAAATTGTTGAAATTCATTACCCATGAATGGTTGATCAAGATCTCTATCAGTTGATATATTTATTCCTAGGGGCCAGCATATGAAAAACAGTTCATGATTATGTGTGGAGTTAGGTTCATCATAAATATTTACAATGTCCCTGTAACATTTTGTTTCATTAAATGTAACATGACGAGAGACACAAATGCTTTTTTTTTAAGAAATGGCCTCTATAACCCTTGTGTTGAGATGAATATCCAACGAAAATGCATAAATCTGATTTAGGATCCAGCTTTCTTCTATGGGACTGGTCTATATGCATGTAACAAATGCATTCAAAACTCTTTAGAGTAAAATAATCAACTTTATTTTTTCATAAAAGCTCATAAGAAATTTTATATTCAATTTCTTCTGTTGACAACCTATTTATTAAATAAGTGAATGTATGCTTCAGTCCACAACAGTTTGAGAACACTACCCATAAACAATAATACAATGCCCACTTTAGTTATGTGTTTATGTTTTCATTCAGGTACCCCATTTTATTGTGGACTATCTGGATAAGAAAATGGTCTCTCAATTTCATTGTCCCCGAGAAGTTGAGTGAATTCATTACATGTGAATTATCCCCCTCTGTCACAACACATGATGCTAATACTTCAATGGAAGCGGTTCTCAACATAAGATTTAAATTTTTTAAATTTGTTGAAAACTTTAAATTTGCGTTTAAGAAAATAAATCTATGTGAATTTAGAAAAATCACCAACAAACACAATATAATAACATGAACGGGATAAAGAAGTGGGAGCCGGTGCCAAAATATGAGTATGAATGAGTTCATTAACAAAAAAGGTTCTTTTATTACTTAAATCAAATAAAAGTTTAACATGCCTTCCCAACTGACACCCATAACAAAACAAAGGACCAAAACCAACACAAACATTAGGGATATACCCTTGCTTTTATAGCTTATTTATAGACTTAACCAAATAGTATCCCAAATGATGATTTCATAAATAAACATATTTACTATGACTCGTTCTAGAAAGATAACTAGTAACATATAAAAGAAACCTCCTTGAAGAAAGAATGAGTATCATGTATCTCTCTATAACAATCTCCTCTAATGAACATTGTCTATGAGAAATCCTTCAAGAAAACATAATGAGTAGTGAACAAACAATTAATATTCATGTCATCTTCTAACTAAGAAACATATATAAGATTTTTTTTAAAATTATAGATAAAAAAGACATCTTTGAGAATCAAACTTCCATGAAGAGAATAAAAAAGACATCTTTGAGAATCAAGCTTTCGTGAAGAGAATTAATCCTAGTGCATCCAATGTGGGTAATAGGCAGTCACATCTCTTTCTAAATGATAACGACTCATTTACCTCTATGAGGGACAATGAAAGAGAGCATACCTGGGTTGCCGGTGACATGATTGGTTGCTCTATTGTCTACAAACCACGTATGTGCATCAAAAGGAGTGTTCATGAATATATTCTCAAAGGATTGGCTTAGAATGCTGATATTCTCAATTTCATCATTGTGGACCTTTTCTCCTTGAAAACATGCATTATAAATAGCCAAGTTATTTGATGAATTTCTACCATTATTCTTTTCACGGCCATAATCAGTTAAGTGATTGTGTGCTTCATATATACAACAGTTCATGAACACTCCTTGAAAATAGAATTTATCCATGCCAAAAGTCCTTGGTCCTTGAAAAGCCAATCGTCGTATGCTAGATTTGATTTGGTTATTTTTCTGTTTTTATTTTCTCCATCACTTTCTTTGATAGTAATAAATTTGGATGTTGCTATCATGGATCCATCTATATAGCTTGTCATCTTCATATGACAAATATAAGGCAAAACCAATCCCTTGCAAATAATGTAATTGAAAAATGTCAATTTGATATTGACTTTGGAAAAATAAAAGATAGATGGAATAGAGGACAAAACTTCGAAGGATGATGAGGCCATGATAACAAAAAGGGAAATAATGAGAGAAATGGAATAGGAAAAGAAAACACAAGAAGTAATTAACAAATATAAAATATCGATACAACTAGAATACTAAAAAAATCAGCCACGTATTGACATTTTTTCTTCTTGTTGATGAGATCATAGACAAGTGAATACGATGATTAGATCTAGCAAAGAATAATCTAAATGAGATATTAAATTTAATCTAGATATAAAATGAAACTTCTTATAATATTCATGCAGTAAAATTTATAACAAAGAAAGGGTGTCATAGTTGAAAAGAGTAATATTCACACATATCAAGAAAACTATATGTAGATTATTTATAGAGAATATAAGTAGAAACAAGAAAATCCATGTAAGAAAAAGAGTTTTATCAGATAATAATATAGAAAAGAAAAGGTAGATATGTAAAGATGAGATACCAACAAAAGCAGAGGTTAAAAAGAATAAAGAAAATATAAGAAAGATGAAGTCGAGAAAAAAGAGAAAAGAAACATGAGATTGAGAGAAAAAAACAAGATAAAGAGAGAAGGAAGATGTTGAAAGAGAGAGACAAGGAATATCTTATATTAATCAAGAAGATAACAAGCTATACCGACGAACAAGCTTTGATACCATGTTAATTCAGACCCAAAATACTACAACAATAAGAGAGACAAGAAAGAAAGAGAGGTAGAGGACTCTTGTTTTTTTCTTAGGTGAAGGGTTGCACTTTAGTATTTTATTTATATATTAAAGCCCTAATAGGGTAGTTATAACAAGAGTCAAAAGAACAAATAAAATTACATGATATGTCATACAAGACAAGATACAATAAAGTAAAAATAAAATAAAAGAATGATAAACAAGTCCTTAAGTAAAAATGATGTCATGCTTAACACATAATGCCACCAAGATCCAACATGAATCCGAGCTTGCTTTTTTAAATCCTAATTGGATCTTAACCCAAGTCAAGCCCCACTACACCAAAGATTTGATCTCACTCCAGGCCATCTTCAATCCAACACATATCCAATGAATCAAGATTTGGTTAGAGTCTAACATCTTATTTTCAGATCTTGTTTCTTAAGGTAAGATCTAGATATTATTCAGATAGGATAGGGATTTGGTTGCTTTCAAAATCTGGTCGAGTTTGGATCAATACTTTATGTGTGATTCATGTTTGAATTTAAAAATAGATATGATCCATTTAGAATCTTTACAGGCAAAAGAGTTAGTCTAAGTCTTATTTTCGCATATCCAATACTGAGAGGTATGCATTTGGGGTCCAAATTTAGAGAGCGCCCCTCCCCTTCTTGTCCTCATCATCATTCAGACTCAGAATAATATTTATTGCATATTTGGATTCAGATTCAGATCAAGCATGTTCTAGACTTTATCTGATATGTTTGCACCCCTACAACTAGGGCTACAAACGGATCAGATATAGTTAGATATCCGATCCAAGTCTAACATATTTTTTCGGATATAGATTCTTTATGTAGGATCCTAATGTATATTTTGATTGGATTTGGATCTGATCATTCGGATTTTGTATTTTAGTTTTGGATCATCATTTTAAGTTAGAGATAGAATTGTTCCGATTAGAAATTTGACCTGATTAATTTTTTTTTACATGTAAATAGCTTGTTTTTGTCCAATTTTTTTCAAATCCAATATTACGACATGTATTTCGGATTCGAAACTACTATTTATATTTTGGATTCAGATTCAAAACTAATAAGATCCCGCCCGAGTCCCACCCATTTGCACTTAAACCCTACCTCAAACTTGGTGTTTTTCATGTGTCAAAAAATAAGTAGTATTATAGGGACTTCATCCATTGATGGAGCTGCCTTTAGATTTTGAGTTCTATGTTACCTGAAAGTGAACCCAAACATAAAGTCCATACCACAAGAACCAACTAGTTACCCAAAATCAGCAACATTGTTATAATTAAGGCCGGAAAAGTGCTTTGGCTTTGCTTTCTAACTTATGAAATCTGCTTTGCAAGCCCAACCTGAAGAGAGCATATAGGGTGATCTGTCAAATTACTTTAAGAAAATGAGAATAGGGATCTAGAGAGTGGCTAAGTGTCATGAGTATTTCATCATGTCAATCACATGACAGCATTTCATGCAGGGCCTGTACTGTATAGCTGTGGGAACTCAAGAAAAAGTGATTTGACATCTTAACCATCCATTGCTTTAACATTGTGGATGGTGAGGATGTCAAATCACTTTTCTAAAAGTGATTTGGCAGATATGCTCTCATACACCAACAGTGAGTGCCTGCCGTGTACAAGCTTATTAACTAGTTATAAGTATATTTTTATTATATTTTATATCATATTTTCTTTAGCTTGGTAAAAAAAAAAACTGATCACTCGTAGGCCAATGGTTGAAGTTCTTGATTTGCAAGCAATAAGTTTATAATAACTTTAAAACAATGTATTCATGTTGTAAATGAGCTTCAGCTTACAGTCCAATTTCTGCTGTTATTAATTTAGAAAATATATTTCTTTTGTTAGAGAGTCAGCTTGAGCTCGGCTTGTTTAACTAAGGCTCACCATGAGCTTAAGCTCAACTTAACTCGCCATAAAAATGAGTTTAGCTTCAACGCCGTCAGTTTGGCTCGTTTACTAGTCCTAATGAAAATTAACAAAAAAATATGAGAGGTATTTATGATCATATTTCAACTCAATCATTGGCCTTTGAACAGTTGATTTTCAAATCAAAACAACTTATAAAAACTTATGTTGTGATTAGGGGTGTCAACTGGTCGGGTTTGGTTCAGACCCAGGTGGTACCAAACTTGGACCCAATTTTTTGGTATAGTATCGGGTTTGGACTCGAGTCTAATCAGATTCACTATAAGAAAAATCATACTAGGACCCATTAAGAACTACATGAACCAGAACCGAATCATGTATAAAATTTCACAAACTATACCCGGGTTCATGTATTAATCAAACCTTCGGGTCCAGACTCGGGTTCTTAATCAGGTCTTATTATATCATCATACCCAGACCCTAAAGGGTGTTGGTTCGGGTTGGGTCCAACTAAACAAGGCCCATTGATCTCCTTAGTTTATGATAGAATCATGATATTTTCATAATATTGGCGATATTTGTGGGTTTGTATATTTAAAAACAATTATAAGCTACATCACAATGCCAGCTAGAGGGTTGTCACAAGTTGAACATGCTATGACAAGCTGACAAAACTTTGACATGCATGGACATTATTTTAATAAAATATAATTATATATATATATATAATTATTTAAAATAAATTTTAATTGAATAAAAAAAAATCTGCATCATTATATAGATAACTTTGCTAATTCTTATGGAAGGGTGATATCAAATAAATCTATTTTCATTATGTACATACTTAGCACATTTAACATAGTTAACAGCTCAAAACAGTTGGAACTCACAAGGGGGGCTCCACTTGTCTGGTAGGAGCAGCTGGTGCACGGTATCTTGTGTTGATAGTTGCAGGTTCAAAACCCAATGGTACAGTTGTATTACTGGTAGGGGTCTGCCTAACCCTGATAGAGGTCTGCCTGACCCCAGCTTGCATTTCAAAAAAAACAGTTGGAACTCACACGTCATAAATAATTCATAAGCCGTAGTCATACCCGTATATACGTGATTATAGGGTGCAAACAGGTCAGATTTGGGTTGGATCCTGTTGAACCCGAATCTAAATCTAGATTCAAAATGAAAAGGTTGAATCTGAATCTGAAGCACAAGTGTTGATACTGGATCCAAACAAAAAAATAAAAGAAAAACAAGCTATTTACATGTAAAAAATGCAAATGAATCCAATTTTGTTTCAAATTCATTTTAGATCCGAAATAAAATATTGATCTAAATCCGATTAAACAGATCCGAATCAGATTTAAATGCACATTCAGATTTTGTTCAAAGGATCAAATCTGAAAATAGTATTGGAACTCGAATAAGATACCTGATCATATCCGATCCATTTTCAGCCCTACCAGCAGCGTGTGTGTGTGAGAGAGAGAGGTTCAGGTGTTCCAAGGACTGCCGTTAGTTAAGCAGGTAGCCTTCGTTGTGTTGTCTGTTAAAGGAGAGAGAGAGAGAGAAATGAAGCAGCAGCAGCGAGAGGGTGGCGGTGGCGGAGGCGGCGGCGGCAAAGGCAACGGCGGGGAGGAGAGGATCAAGGGGCCGTGGTCGCCGGAGGAGGACGCCATCCTCAGCCGGCTCGTCAGCAAGTTCGGCGCGAGGAATTGGAGCCTCATCTCCCGAGGCATCCCCGGTAGGTCCGGCAAATCCTGCCGCCTCCGGTGGTGCAACCAGTTGGACCCCGTCGTCAAGCGCAAGCCCTTCACCGGTTAGACCAACCCCTTCTTCTTCTTCTTCTTTTCTCTATTTTTTATGATACCCACTAAGTTCTCTCTCTCTCTCGTGTTTGATTGTGGTTTTGATGTCAATTGATGGTTCTTCTGAGTGGAAGGTATTTTCATAGATACTCTCTTCTTGTGTTGCTTCTGTTTCTCATGATACCCACAAAATCTTTTTATTACTTCGAGGTTCTCTCTTGTATGATTGAGGTTTCAATTGATGGGGCTTCCAAATGGAAGCCATTAGTTGCTATAGATGCTATCTTCTTATGTTCCCTCTGTTTCTAATGGCACCCACACTAATCTTTTTATTGTTTTGTGGCTCGATCTTGTAGGATTGTGGTGATTATGGTTTCTGTTTGGTGGGGCTTCCAACTGGAAATGATTAACTGTTTTGGATGCTCCCTTCTTATGTGGGTTCTGTTTCTGGTGATACCCACAAAATCTTCTTATTGTTTTGAGTCTTTGTCTCTTTTTCCCTCATGATGCTTACTGATTGCGGGTTTATGAAATAGGATTTCTTTATTTTGTGGGCAATTGGGGTATCAAGTAATGTTCTTGTTGGGTGAGGATTGGCTGACTGTTGTAAAGAGAGCTGGGTTTGTCCCTTACATTACATTGTTCCTCCTCTTATTGTTTGGTTTCGGTTTGTGCCCAGTAGTGAAGCTTTTTGTTGGTATGGGAGATATCGCGGTGAGTGTCCAATTGTTGTGAAAGGTAGAAATTGGTTACACTTTGCACCAATAGATGGAAATCTTTTCTGCTGACGGAGAGTGTGTCCGAACATAAGTTATTGAATTATGGTGAAGCATGTTTGGCCAATTGACCACTGAGGTCGGATGATGCCTTCAAGTAGTTCATTTACACTTAACATGGTGAGTGGTGCTAGAGCAAGTAAATGATTTTTGGGTAGTCATCGAGAAATAGTAGTTAAGCTAATAGTCCGTTGACACTTAACTTGATGAGTGGTGCTAGATGAAGTAAATGATTTTTTGGGTAGTCATTGAGAAATGATAGTTTGGATCATAGGTTGTAGTCTTGAGCTGTGGGGTGAAAAAATTTCAGATATAAGTTACAAAGGTCCAAGTATGGGCGAGGATGTTGCTTGGTTTTTAGATAATAGAAGAAAGGAATGGAGTTGCTTGGGATGATAGAACAGGGAGCTAAAGGGGAAATCATACTGGAATTCATCTGTATGGACATGCCTTTAGTTTTTTCTGAGGATTGTCTTGCACAATGTCTATGAAGGGATCAATTTATTCAAAAATTTGCTTGACTAAAAGTAATATTGGACTCGGTATATTGCAATTGAAAGATAAGGAAAAATGTTTTTCATTTCAGATATATGAAATGTATTAGTTTGACATATCTAATGGTTTTTTCTTCCTCTAATGACTTTTTGCTTCATAATTTTTTTTTCTTTCCTCAATGGTCATTATAAAAATTCTCGCTTAATTCTTATCCCTTTTGATATCACAAATTGGACGCTTGCTGGAGGCAGTATTATGTCTTCCAAGTATGTTCCCAACCAGGATTCTTCCTTTCATGCTTATGTATTCGTTCCTCAATAGGATAATGAAATGGAGCCTGATATTGTGCTTGCATGTATTACTCTAGAAGGCAGAGCAAAAAATAAAAAGTTGGGAAATGGGGGTGTGGTTTTCGGGCTTGATGGACAAAGCCCTCTATTGGCTTCTTCACATCTAGTAGTCATGCATCAAACAAGATGATGGACTGCAGCTAGATACAATGTTTGCAAGGTATTGTATAGAGTATAGGATGAAGTAGGCAATGGAAATTGGAGATCAATATGTAGCCTTTGGACTAGTGGACCAAGCTCATTAATGGATTTTCCATGCATGGAAATTGGAGACAGAAATTGCTGATAGGTGTGAAGCTAACATTCCATCTCCATTCCCCATACGAACTCTCAGGCCCAAAGCACTCCCACAAAGACCTGATCAATATGAACAGAGTAACTCAAGCTCTTGGAGTTTTTTTGGCTATGCCCAGAGAAAACCCCTCCATCACCAACTGCATGTTCACAAGTATGTGGTTGGTGAAACCCTTGAGGTTCCCACTGCCCCCTGGGGAGTACACCCAGCTTTGACCTTATGGCAAGGGATGCTTCCTGTGGTTTTCAAACCATGGTCGTTCCATGTCAGTTGACAAACCATGATCACTTTTAACCACGAAGCAGTGCCCTCATGGGCCTCCAGCTCTTGGAGTTCAGACTATATTATAAGTGAATTATTTCATCTTGAGTCTTCGAGACAATGAATTAGGTCCCTTTTCACACTCTCTAGATTCAATTCCTTAGTCACAAAAGAAGGCGATACTTTGAAGTGCTCTAGATGGCTCATTGGTGGTTTGGCACACTTGTTTGATTTTCACCTCTCCTTCAATGAAATTATCATTCTTAACCAAAGTATTTCTTTTGAGAAGTCCTATTTACCAGGCCACCTCAGGTGAACCATTTAAAAAAAAATACACTTTCACATGACAAAAGATGACATTTGTGGACACAACAAGGCATGGAATGATGAAAGCCATCATTTTGTGTAATGCATACTTGTTTTGATGCCCTTTCATGACATGTTCCCTCAATTCAACTTTCATTTTCTTATATAATGCTCAAGATTACGGTTAATAAATTACTCAGTTGCACATGAGCAGCTTGGATTTGGCCTTTGAGGCAACATGCAAGATGGAATACTTTTCTAAAGCTAGAAGCATGTTTTGCTTTCTGTGTAGGTCACTGAAGACAGTGTAAGCCTGGACTGAGGCCATTCCTGTTAAAATGTAAAACTGTACATATATGTATATATAATAGTATTATATTATTATATATATATATAAATACATTTTTCATTTCTTTCTTTTCTGTAATTTTTTTCCTTTATTTTTATTTTTTGTCTTTATGTCATCTAGTTCAGTTTGAACTAGAATGACTGTTGCTAGTCAAGTCCTGTCCAGACTTGACTAGCAATAGAGCTGTTGGACTGACACAGTCCAACAACTCTTAATAGAGCTGTTGGACTGTGCCCAACAACTCTATTGAGTCCTCTTTCAGCTGTGTATATAAAGGGGTGCAGCCCCTCTTGTATTTTACTCCAATGCTTCTTAAGCAATTGGTTTTTCATATCAATAAAGAATACATTTTTATTTTTATTTTGTTTCCAGTTATACCCTTTTTAAGGGTTATGCTTTAGTGTCATTCTTGACACTTGCTCTTGTTAATCTAAGCTCGTGTTTCAAAGATCCCCATTTCATTTCATGGTATCAGAGCCGCGGAAGTACTAAATCTTGAGGAAAAGCTGCCTCGGTTTCCGTGCTCGTTTGCAAAAGTGTTCGCCACTTGAAGAGAAGTGTTTTATCACTTCATTGGAGAAGATTTCACATCTTGTTGTATTGTTTTTTTTTCTTTCTTTTTCATTTTCCTTCTTGTTTCTCTTCTATCCCTATTCTTTCTCTCCTTGTAATCGATGGATGACAATGATAAAGTCACCATCATGCCTATGAAACTAAGCGATACGAACTATGTAACATGGGCTTCAATCATGAAGCACCATATATGGGGAAAAGGCTTATGGGGGATTGTAGATGGTTCCGATTCGGAACCTAAGCTATCTCTTAATAAAAAGGAGGGAGATAAAGAGGTCCCTCTATCGGAAGAAGAGAAAATCAAGGCTATTGCCTCATACGAGAAGAAATGGAAAGAATGGAGAATATCTCATGCGAAGATAATGTCATGGCTTATCAATAGCGTTGACATTAAAAAATGCTCAAGTCTTGCCAAATTTGATCATGCCGATAAGGCATGGAATACCTTAAGAATATGTATTCCCTTAAAGATATTGCACACGTGTGCAACCTCCAAGAAAAAGTTCGAATGATGACACAAGGAGACAAAACTATTCGTGAATATTACAATGGGTTGTCCGAACTTTGGGAAGAACTTTTCCTTTTAGAACCAAAGTGGCATTGTACCGAAGACATCGAGCTTCGTCAGAAACAACTCGATGCCGAACATTTTTACCAGTTTATCACTGTATTAAGGCCGAAATTTGAAACCACTAAATCGGCCCTACTTCACCGGGGAAAAATTCCTTCTATTGTTGAAACTATTGAAGAGTTAACAATGGAAGAAAATCGTCTCCAGAAAGGTTCTTTAAAAATTGAAGATGATTCCGTTTTAGCCGTGTCTAGACCAGGGAATCATGTTCGATCATATAGGCCTCCTCACTTTAACCGACAAAATGGTGACTATGATAAGAAGAAAGTTATTTGTCATCACTGTCATGAACCGGGACACTACAGGCCACAATGTCCCAAACTTAAGGAGCTGAGAGAAAAAAGAGCTGCAATTGCTGGATCGGAGCCTAAAGATCAGGATGCACCAGTTTCCCTGGCCCAACTAATGGAGATTCTTCAGCCTCTCATCAAAGGTGCCTATTCCTCATCTGAAGCTTCAATCGGCGCAGCAGCCTCATCTTTTTCTGATCTAGGTAAAATTTCTTGGCTTCTTGACTCTGGTGCATCTTTTCATACAACAACAACAACAACAACTACGCCTTCATCCAAAAACAATTGGGGTCAGCGATATGAACCAAAAAAGAAATTCATTTTGGGTCTTCCACATGAATCCTTTTCCTCCAATCATTTCTATCCAACGCCATGTCCTTGGTGAGGTTCAAAGCATTCATATCCTTTCCTATCATCTCCATCCAAGTCTTCCTAGGCCTACCCCGACCTCTTTTAACTAATATATTTTCCCATTTCTCTAACCTTCTAACTGGAGCATCATTAGGCCTTCGCCGAATATGTCCAAACCACCGTAAACGATTCTCTCGCATCTTATTTTCAATGGGTGCAACACCTACCTTCTTACGTATCTCTTCGTTCCGAATCTTATCTTTTATTGTATTTCCACACATCCATCTAAGCATCCGCATCTCAGCTACACTCATTTTTTGAATATGATGTCTCTTGGCAGCCCAACATTCTGTACCATATAGTAAAGCGGGTCTAATAGTCGTCCTATAAAACTTTCCCTTCAACCGCAATGGCATTCTACGATCGCACAACACTCCAGTAGCACTTTTCCATTTCATCCACCCAACCTTTATCCTATGATTTACATCTCCATCAATTTCTCCATACTTTTGAATGATGGATCCCAAATATTTGAAATAATCATTCACCGGTATATCTTGCTCACCAAGCTTCACTACACTCCCATCACTACTTCGTTGCTTACTAAACCGACATTCCATATATTCAGTCTTACTCTTACTCAACTTAAAACCTCTAGCTTCCAATGTCTGTCTCCATAATTCTAACTTAGCATTAACCCCAGCTCTAGACTCATCAATCAAAACAATATCATCAGCAAACAACATACACCACGGTACATTTTCTTGAATTGATCTCGTAAGCTCATCCATCACTATCGCAAATAGGAAAGGGCTTAAAGCAAATCCTTGATGTAACCCAACCGTTATCGGAAAATTGGTTGTCACCCCTCCACAAGTGCGGACATTGGTTACTACTCCTTCATACATATCTTTAATTATACTAATGTACTTGAGAGAAACACCTTTCTTCATCATTGTCCACCAGAGAACGTCCCTAGGTACTCTATCGTATGCCTTCTCTAAATCAATAAAAACCATATGCAAATATTTGTTCCTCTCTCTATATCTTTCAATAAGTTGTCTAAGAAGATGTATAGCTTCCATAGTTGATCTTCCAGGCATAAAACCAAATTGATTCTCCGATATCATGACAACCTTCCTCAACCTAGACTCAATCACCCTCTCCCAAAGTTTCATAGTATGACTCATGAGTTTTATACCACGATAGTTTGTGCAATCTTGTATATCACCCTTATTCTTATATAAAGGCACCAAAGTACTCTTCCTCCACTCATTAGGCATCTTATTTGTTCGCCAAATCAAGTTAAAAAGATTTGTCAACCATTCTAAACCTTTCTCTCCCAAGCATTTCCAAGCCTCGATAGGTATACCATCTGGGCCAACTGCCCTTCTTGATTTCATTTTCTTCAAAGCCTCTGCAATTTCTTTCTTTTGAATCTTGCGCATGAAGTCACGATTTATCTCATGAAAAGGAATGGAGAAGTCTCCAAGATCTTGAGCATGACTATCATTAAATAGCTTATCAAAATAATCTTTCTATCTCTCCTTAATCTCCTCATCTTTGACTAAAACCCTTTGCGTTTCATCTTTGATACATCTAACCATACCCAAATCCTTCGATTTCCTATCTCTCATCTTTGCAAGCCTATAAATATCCTTCTCGCCTTCTTTGGTATCCAACTTGTCATAAACCTCCTTATATACCTTAGCCCTCGCGTTTCGAACAACTTTTTTAGCTTCCTTCTTTGCTATCATATACTTCTCCAAATTCTCACTATCACGACTCTTACTTAGATTTCTATAACACTCTCTTTTAACCTTAATAGCTAATTTGACATCCTCGTTCCACCATGATGTATCCTTACCTAGTGGTGCACCGCCTTTAGACTCACCCAATACCTCCTTAGCTACTTTTCTCATACCACCCGCTATCTTATTCCACATTGATTCTGAATCCTCCTCGAGACACCAATCAACTTCCTTAACTACCTGCTCTACAAACATTCCTTGTTTAGCTCCTTTCAGTGCCCACCACTTAATTCTAGGATCTATCCTATGTCTATCCCTTTTGCGGCATTGTCTAATTCTAAGATCTAAAATTAAGACTCTATGTTGTGTAGCTACACTTTCTCCTGGTATAACCTTACAATCGATGCAACAACCCCTATCTCTCTTTCTAAGTAGGAAAAAATCTATCTGACTCGTATTAACCCCACTTTTAAATGTTACTAGGTGAGACTCCCTCTTCCTAAACCAAGTGTTTGCTAAGATCATATCATAGGACAAACAAAAATCTAAAATCCTTTCTCCACTTTCATTTCTTTCTCCTATACCATAGCCTCCATGGATATTCTCAAATCCATCCCTACTAATGCCTACATGTCCATTAAGGTCACCGCCGATGAAAAGCTTTTCTCCATAAGATGTCTCTTGTACTACTTCATCTAAATCTTCCCAAAATTGATGCTTAATGGAATCATCTAAACCTACTTGAGGTGCATAAACACTAATAATATTAATAATATCCGTACCTAATACTAATTTAATAAGTAAAATTCTATCACCCTTCCTACGGACCTCAACTACATTATCTATAAACTGACGACTCATAACAATCCCTACTCCATTCCTATTCCTATTTATTCCTGTATACCAAATCTTATATCCCCAAGGTTCTATCACTTTAGCTTTCTCACCTACCCATTTGGTCTCTTGAAGACATAAAATATCAATCTTTCTCCTACACATAACATCTACTAACTCTACCAACTTACCAGTTAAAGACCCTATGTTCCAAGTGGCTAACCTAATTTTATGGTCTTGGACTAACTTCTTTACCCCCACCCGTCCAACAAAGTGAGGGAACCCTTGCCTATTTGACACCACACCCGGGCGCCGGTGTGACGCGTCGCTTCTGGGCGACGACCTAGCAACCCTTGCACATTTATCACTGCCTCCGGGCCTAGAGAGTACGGCGCGTCGCTCAGTAGGGAACGCCCCAACGAAATTCTCATATTGGTTCATTTTCATAGGATATGACAAAGTTTTTATGCTGGCTGTCACAGGCCTACCGCAACCCTCCTCCTTTATCCGGGCTTGGGACCGGCAGTGTATAACTACACAGGCGGAGTTCGATTACCAACTTACCAAGCGAGTAGCTGCTGATGTGTTAAAAATAAAACAAGTGTGTCAAAGGTCTTTACTGCTGATGGGACTTCTCTTGAAATAGAAGGAATAGGAAATTTTGAAAAAATTTATAAAACAAAAAAATTTTTTATTCCAGAAATTAGACATGTTCCCAAATTAAATTTAAATCTTTTATCTGTATCTCAAATTTCTGATTATGGGTGTAATATTTCTTTTTCTTCTCATGGTTGTTGGGTACAAGATCGCCAGTCAGGCAAGCTGATTGGGGAAGGCCATAGAGAAGGAGGACTCTATTACATGGATTTTTTGGAAATGCCGAAGAAAGCTTTTTGTTATAATATTCAAAAAATATAGTTGGAACTGTGGCATAAGAGAATTGGTCACCCACATATAGCCAAAATCCAACATTTTCCAAATCTAGGGAAATTTTGTAACTCTGAATCATTTGATTGTAAAGATTGTATTCTCGGCAAAATGAAAAGATTACCATTTCAGAACAGAACCTTTTTCTCTTCAAGACCACTTGAATTAATACACTCGGATGTTTGGGGTCCTGCACCAGTAATTTCTAAAGGAGGATTTGTTTACTATGTTATTTTTGTCGATGATTTCTCCCGACATACGTGGATGTACTTTCTCAAACATAAGTCTAAAGTATTTTCATACTTTCAAACTTTTCATAATATGATTAAAAACAAGTTTCAAAATGATATTACTATTTTTCGCACAGATTCAGGGGGAGAGTTTTTATCCACAGATTTTCAAAATTATCTTAAATTGCATGGCATCACACATCAAAGATCTTGTCCTTATACACCTCAACAAAATGGACTGGCAGAACGAAAACATCGCCATATTATAGAAACCACTAGGACTTTATTAATAGCAAATCAAGTCCCGAAAGACTTTTGGGCAGAAGCTGCCTTAACTGCCACATATCTCATTAATAGGATGCCATCTTCTTCGTTACAAAATATCACTCCCATTGAAAAACTTATGAACATTTCTCCAGACTACTCTAGACTAAGAATATTTGGGTGCAAATGTTTCATATTTACTGACAAAAATGATAAACTTTCCCCTCGTGCGATTCCCTGTGCCTTTTTAGGATATGCTGAAAACCAGAAAGGTTATAGATGTTTTGACTTCAAAAATAATAAACTATATGTGTCTAGAAATGTTTCCTTTCTTGAAAAGGAGAGCTTCTTTGATTTTAGAAAATTAAAAGACGTCACTGAGTACTCCTTTTTGCTAGATCTAACATCAACATCTGATGAATATGACCTTGACTGTAACTTTGATGATGATGAAAGAATTATTGATCTTAATATTGAAAATGAAGAAGTTCATAGAGATACTAGTATTCAATATTCCAGGCGACAAGAGTCTAATCCTCCATGTGCACTTGAGAAATATTCTAACATTCCAACTAGACAATCAACCCGAATCTCGAGGCCTCCAGGAAAGTTTGTATCATACGAGTCTTTCTCACCCACATATAGGGCAGTTATTGCATTAATTCACTCACATGAAGAACCATCCACATATTTTCAAGCAAAAAATGACATCAAATGGATAGAAGCCATGAAAGCTGAATTAGATGCACTTGAAAAGGCTTCTACATGGAATATTCAAGATCTTCCTCCAGGGAAGAAAACTATAGGATGTCGATGGGTTTATAAAATTAAAACCAAGAGTGATGGTACTCTTGAAAGATATAAAGCCCGTTTAGTAGCCAAAGGTTATGCCCAAGAATATGGGATTGATTATGAAGAAACCTTTGCTCCGGTGGCTCGTATGACTACTGTCCGAACCTTAATTGCCTTAGCTTCTATCAAAAAATGGTTTATTTTTCAAATGGATGTCAAAAATGCTTTTTTAAATGGAAAGCTAGTTGAAGAAGTATATATGGAACCCCCTCCTGGTCTAAGTATTCCTAAGGGTAAAGTCCTTCGCTTAGAAAAAGCTCTTTATGGACTTAAACAAGCACCAAAAGCTTGGTATGATAGGTTTAGTCGTGTTATGATTGATATTGGTTTTCAATTCTGTTTAACTGACACTGCTTTGTTTATTAAGAATTCTGATGCAGGGATCATTGTGCTTCTTCTCTATGTGGATGATATGATCATCACCGGAAGCGATAAACAGGGAGTTGAAACAATCAAAACACTTCTTAAATCTCATTTTGAAATGACTGATTTGGGCTTGTTGAGATATTTTTTAGGCATTGAAGTTGCTTATTCTCCTAGAGGATATTTATTATCTCAGACTAAATTTGCTTTTGATATTGTTTTCAGGTCTGGTATTACTGATGATAAGAAAGTCGACACTCCAGAAGTTGTTAATGTTAAAATAAAGATTGATGATGGAGAACTTCTTGCAGACCCTACTCCTTACAGACAGTTTGTCGGGGCACTATCCTATCTATCCATTACCAGACCAGATATAGCACATGCTGTTCATACAGCAAGTCAATTTCAACATGCTCCTACTTCTGTTCATATGGGAGCAGTCATGCGTATTATCAGATACATCAAGTCTTCTCTTTCACGAGGACTTTTCTTATCTTCCTCCTCTTCTCTTGATTTAATTGCATATACTGATGCTGATTGGGGAGGTGATCCCAATAACAGACACTCAACCACTGGCTTTTGTGTCTTTTTAGGAGAATCATTAATCTCATGGAGGTGTAAAAAGCAGCAGAAGGTATCTCTCTCATCCACCGAAGCTGAATACAGAGCCATGGCAACCACGATCATGGAAGTAGTTTGGCTCCGACGACTGCTTGCTGACATGGGAGTTGAAGCAACAAAGGCTTCACAAATGTGTTGTGACAACAAAAGTGCGATCTACATTGCCAGTAACAGAACATTCCACGAACGCACCAAACACATTGAAATGGATTGTCACTACGTCAGAGAGGAATATCTACACGGGATAATTGATCTGCCATATGTCACTTCAGAATATCAGTTAGCAGACTTCTTTACAAAGCCTCTCGCTGCTCCCCGATTTCACTTTCTCTTAGACAAACTTTCGCTCATTGTACCATAAGTTTGAAGGGGAGTGTTAAAATGTAAAACTGTACATATATGTATATATAATAATATTATATTATTATTTATATATATATAAATACATTTTTCATTTCTTTCTTTTCTGTAATTTTTTTCCTTTATTTTTATTTTTTGTCTTTATGTCATCTAGTTCAGTTTGAACTAGAATGACTGTTGCTAGTCAAGTCCTGTCCAGACTTGACTAGCAATAGAGCTGTTGGACTGACACATTCCAACAGCTCTAAATAGAGTTGTTGGACTGTGCCCAACAGCTCTATTGAGTCCTCTTTCAGCTGTGTATATAAAGGGGTGCAGCCCCTCTTGTATTTTACTCCAATGCTTCTTAAGCAATTGGTTTTTCATATCAATAAAGAATACATTTTTATTTTTATTTTGTTTCCAGTTATACACTTTTTAAGGGTTATGCTTTAGTGTCATTCTTGACACTTGCTCTTGTTAATCTAAGCTCGTGTTTCAAAGATCCCCATTTCATTTCAATTCCTATATGCACATGCATAATCACAATATACTCGTGCATAAATGTGTTTAGCATGGTTTATTTACTATATTATAAGGTTTAGCCATCTCCAACATACCATGAGATTCAATTTTCGAGATAGTGCAAAGTTAACAGCTGATAAGTCATGAAGATGAGGATGGTTTAAAACTGCCCCAAAGTGTTCATGTTGCATGGCATCATTCCCACCCAAATCAGGCTTCAGCATGGCTGTGAAGATGGAGTTGAAAAAACACATTTTGTTGGGATTATGTAGCACTTCTCATGAAACAAGGAAAGGTGCAATTGACAGAACTCAACTGTAGCAGGTAAAATATAGCAGAGATGAAGAACCAAGAGCTATATTTGAAGCCATTCCAGGCAAAAATCTTGAGATGGCTGGACATGACCACAATATGTCAAGTCCATGAGCTAAAGCAGAATAAAATACGAAAAGAATAACATTGTGAGATAATACAAAAGCAATAAGACTTTCAAGTTTGCCCAACCACTATAGGAGGCTGCTTTGCTTATCAGCTTCCTTTAAACACTTGGTTCCTATGTTTATAATGCAAACTTTAGGTTTAATATGCCACTGTGGTTTAAAATTGCTGGAAGTCTGTCCATGAGATCCAACAAATTTTACCCTTCATTTCCTGTATTTTTGAAGAAAATGTTGGTGTATCTCTATGTATTTTCCCTATGATGGATGGGATTTGGAAATGTTGATGGCACTCTCCTCATCAGAGTGATGTGGACCTTTCTATATTCTAATAAGGCAGCATGAGAAGACACCATATCCATGGAAAGGCAAACATTAGAGAAACCATGTTTGTGATACTATATATAGCTCGGCCATATCTTGTAGGAAGTAGGAAGAAGGAGAAGAGCTGCAAGAGCTAGGGTTTGAATGTAAGTATCTGAGCCAAAGTTGTTAGAGACAGCTGAAATTGACCCTCTATGCATGTCTGTGATTAATACTGATGACTCTTAGTGGGCATTAACATACTTGCCACATGTATTTTGGCCTTGATATATTTTCAAAAGTCATTGTGGATCTTTACATTTGTCATCACCACTGAGGTCATTTTAGTAAATTTATAAAATGCAGATTAAACAACTCGCTTCTCTAATTTCCAGAGGCAGAAAAGTGCGGTGCATTTGTTTACATTCTCTGAGGGCCTTATATGTTATGAATGTTAGCAATCACCCCCCTAAAGGACCCAATTTTTTGGTTATTCTCAACTTTCATGAAATTATTATTATTATTAATATTATTTCAGCTACTGGTGCTACTTTTTATCTGATTACAAGGGGTTCCAGTGAAGAAATCAAACATTGGATAACTCATTGATTGACTGTGTTATATGCTTCTTGTAAATATCATTGCCTCCGTCAAGGTGTATTAATATTTTTTGCTGTTGATAATGTGGACACACATTGGTGACTGTTTGTTATCAATTGCTCAATAACTTAGTTTTTATTGTTTACATGGGGTTACAAATTCTAAATTCTGTAAACATGATATGCTATTTGAATCACTAATATCTTATTCTAAATTTCTGTAAACTAATATACAATAGTAGTTTGTTGCACGTGGACTTGTTTTGTGAGTAGGAGTCTATCTTGAGCGAATTTACCAATAGTGTTCTTTCTGAAGGATGTTAAGTTTTTTCATCAGAGACTTGTAAACTATTTTGGAAATTAACAGAGAGAGAGAGAGAGAGAACTAGAATTTTTGCATGTATATAGCGCCAGTATGAGTCTCCATTGAGAATTTGATGACAAACACTCATCAATCTGTGTCTACATTATCAAGAGCTCAATCGGTTGGATTTGTTGCCGGAGGTAACTTTGTTTCCTGAGAAGCGTGTACCAAAATGCTGGCTCGGTTTTTAATATCTTGGGTATAAGAAAGAAAAGTTGGTATTTATTTAGCATCAGGCTGCATATCCGTAATATTCTAGGCAAGTGAGTTAATTGTTTTGCTTCATGCATAGCAATTATTTTACTTATGCAGTGAACATTTCCTTTTTGCAAGTCATTACTTTCATATAAGATAGATGATAGATCCATACAATTCCATTGATCTTCATTTATCTTTTAGACTATGAAAGCTGATGCACCTCAGAGTCATCAAGTTTGTAGTATGAATGAATATTAAATCCTAAATTTTGTATCCAAATGCCATCTATTTTTTTTGAACACTTGATTGAAATTTTCTTTGATGAAAAATTTTCAGAATTGGGAAGTTTGGCTGCTTTCGAGACTAATTGCAGCATAACCGAGGAAAGATCTGTTCAAATCATTCTCGATTTAGTTTTTTTCTATCTGTCAGGATTAGCAATTCAACAATCATTAAAACAACGTCCAACTGCTTCATGGATTAATTTTTGTGAGCCTTTTTGTTTTTTGGAAAAATTGTTGTACTAGTTATACACATGACATCGATTTCATGAATGCACTTACATTCTAATGCATATTAGGGGTTATATGGGCTCACTTTTTAGTCAACAATATGCCAAATGCATTCTAATAAGCCCTAACATGGCAACTGGTTGCAGAGGAAGAGGACCGAATCATCGTTGCTGCCCATGCAATCCATGGTAATAAATGGGCTTCTATTGCAAGGCTGCTGCAAGGACGGACAGATAATGCAATAAAAAATCACTGGAATTCCACTCTGAGGCGTAAGTGGGTGGAGCCTGATAAGTTGAGGCCTCCATCTTGTGATGCGTTAAGAGATTTGAGTATAGAGAAAACCAAGGTGTCCGAGGAAAACCCATCACCTGGAGATGTGGATTCTCTTGGCTTGGCAGAAGTCTGGGATGTTGTCAGCCCTTCAACAAATATAGCAGACCAATCCAAGGAGAAGGTTAAAACTAGGGATGAAACAAAGAAGAAACCGAACAACCTTTTTCGACCAGTTGCAAGGGTAAGTGCATTCAACTTATACAATCCTACGGATGGTTCTCTGAACGACGCTCCATCGTTCAGGCCTATCCAGCTGCCTACCCAAGGCTACAAATCTGAAACAGGGGTATGTAACTGGCTAACCAGTGCTTCTGGTGGAGCGCAAGTGCCATCAAGATGTGGGCATGGATGCTGTGATATGGAAGGTGGGATCCGCCATAAGAACTTACTGTTAGGCCCCGAATTTGTTGAGTCTGTGGAGACACCGCCATTGTTAGGGCATGAATTATCCTCAATAGCAGCAGAATTATGTAATCTGGCATGGATCAAAAGCCAGGCTGAGAGTGGAGGCATGTATAGTTCAGCTGATGATCTTGGTCAATCATTTTGCCAAGGAACACAAGATCATAAGCTAAAGGGTGAAGCGTGCATGGATGGAAATCAGTCGGTGTCTCAAAATTGTGAGGATGGAGACACGATGTAGTAGAATTGATACTGGTATAATGACCTCCTTCACTTTACTTCTATTGTACCTCCGAATCAAATGTGCAATGCTTCCTGCTGATGATCACCATCAAGTTTTTCTGGTTGAAGGCATGTGAATTCTCTTTTTAGAGAATAATGGAAGGTGTTTATGTGCTTCAAATGATTGATGGGTTATCAAACCCCACGTGGTGCAGTGAGGGTGATGTTTCTCCTAGACTTTCAGCTTGGAGACCAAATTTTTAGTTCAGAGATTGTTCTTATTGGTAAAGCTGATGGAAAATCACAAAGTTTCTCTTCTTATAGACCAAGGTTGCCAGAAAAGGAAATGGAAAACGTCTTGGGAAACGGAAATGAGAAACGAGGTTTTTCAGGCACGTGAAACGGAAAACAGGAAACGACTGGAAAACGCATGGGAAACGATTAAGAAAACGTAATATAATAAATTAATGAAACAAAAAATAAAAAATGTGTCCCAGGAAAAGGAAACATTTGGAAAACACATGGGAAATAGTTTTCCAGTGCATGGAAAATGTGTGTTTCGTGATTTTTTTTGGCATTTCCCAAACATTTCAGAAACAGTGTTTCCTGTTTTCTAAATGGTTTCTCAGGAAACGTGTTTCCCACTCTCTTATAGTGTTTCTGGTAACCCTGTTATAGACTATGTTATATGTGGTTTTATTTGGAATGTTTGGTGTTATTTGGATAGCCAGATATAACCACTCCATTTCGCTCTCCGGCTTATTGGTGTAATTCCTTGGAATTCTCTGAGCTGATATAGTGAGCCTTCCCCAAGTGGTGGGTGAAGCCCATAATCACAAATTTCATTTTGGGGAAAATTATGCAATATTTTAAAAAAAAGTGCTTTTCATGGTGCACTGGTTAACACAAGAAATGAAAAGTTTATTTTTAACGTGTTAATATTGAGTTAAAAACACGATATTTACCAATGGGGGTTCCGCGTGGTTGGTAGGAGCTGTGGGTCCATGTCTCCTTGTAGTGGGACATTGCAAGTTCAAAACCCAGTGGTACGTTGAATGGTGGGGTTTACCTAACCCCAGCTTGCCTTAAAAAAACACGATATTTCTAAAATGAGTGATATTTTGAAAACATAGTACTTTTAACAGAAAAATAAGCCGTTGGAAATATCGCATTAGAGTTGCAATATTTACAAAATATCGGAGATATTTGTATGGGGTTAACTATATATAAAAATGATAGATCGTGCCAAGGCGTTACTAATGCAAATGTGTCGGATCCAAGATGGAGGTTTTGCAATTTTTTGCTGTTCTGGATCTGATCCCGATCTAATTCCCCATGTATTTAGCTGTTTCGGATCTGAACCATTTGTGTCCCTACAACAAGCTACTGCAGTTTTGTTGGGAACCGCTGCTAGAAAATAAGCCCTCTTTATGTGCTTATTTGACTAGTTTATATTATGCATTTATAATGGATGGTTGGGTCCAGGACAATGTGACCAAGAAGCATGGATCAGTATGCTGGATTTTGACATAATGGATGAGCCATTAAAATGGCTTTTCTGAACAAAACCTAAGATGACACTTCCTTGAGACAGAGGCCCGAGAAACATTTCCCCATGAAAGTGGTGAGGAAAACTTTTCACTGGAAAACGTTTTCAGGAGTGCAGATTTGTGTCATTTTTATGATTACATGTCCTGGGTGACACTCTCATCTGGGACAATTTGTCTGCTTTCCCACAGGAAGAAGTGTTCTTAGTTAGGAAACATGTCTTTCGATTTATGGAGAGGCATATCAGCCAGCATCCTTCTTGTCCTTTTTTTTTTGGGTGGGGGGGGGGGGGGGGGGGGATACTAGTATTAAACCCTAGATCGTTAGGTGAGCCATGCTCTTCCACCTGTGGGTCCGATGGTGAGACATATATACACAAAATACAATCATACACAGTGGTGGAGTCAGGAATTTAAGCTAGGGTGGACAGAAATGATCAATAAAAAGAAAAAATAATTTATATGACAATAAACTGTACTAGCAAGTGAAAAAAAAAATGATTCATGTGGCCCTCCAATTGAGAGGGTTATTTCCAGTGCTATACAACAACAACTACGCCTTCATCCCAAAACAATTGGGGTCGGCGATATAAACCAACAAAGAAAATCATTATGGGTCTTCCACATGAATCCTTCTCCTCCATTCATTTATATCCAATGCCATGTCCTCGGTGAGGTTCAAAGCATTCATATCCTTTCTTATCACCTCCATCCATGTCTTCCTAGGCCTACCCCAACCTCTTTTAACTAATATATTTTTCCATTTCTCCATCCTTCTAACTGGAGCATCATTAGGCCTTCGTCGAATATGTCCAAACCACCGTAAACGATTCTCTCTCATCTTATTTTCAATGGGTGCAATGCCTACCTTCTTACGTATCTCCTCATTCCGAATCTTATCTTTTATTGTATTTCCACACATTCATCTCAGCATACGCATCTCAGCTACACTCATTTTTTGAATATGATGTCTCTTGACAGCCCAACATTCCGTACTATATAGTAAAGCGGGCCTAATAGTCGTCCTATAAAACTTTCCCTTCAACCGCAATGGCATTCTACGATCACACAACACTCCAGTTGCACTCTTCCATTTCATCGACCCAACCTTTATCCTATGATTTACATCTCCATCAATTTCTCCATCCTTTTGAATGATAGATCCCAAATATTTGAAACAGTCATCCACCGGTATTTCTTGCTCACCAAGCTTCACTACACTCCTGTCAGTACTTTGTTGCTTACTAAATCGACATTCCATGTATTCTGTCTTACTCTTACTCAACTTAAAACCTCTTGCTTCCAATGTCTGCCTCCATAATTCTAACTTAGCATTAACCCCAGCTCTAGACTCATCAATCAAAACAATATCATCAGCAAACAACATACACCACGACACATTTTCTTGAATTGATCTCGTAAGCTCATCCATTACTATAGCAAATAAGAAAGGGCTTAAAGCAAATCCTTGATGTAACCCAACCATTATAGGAAAATTGGTTGTCACCCCTCCACAAGTGCGGACATTGGTTACTACTCCTTCATACATATATTTATTTCCAGTGCTATAATTACAGAAAATATTGCTTCATGAAAAGAAAGTCTGAAACTTGATATCTTTGAGCTCTGACATTGAATCTCTTAGAGAGCACTTACTGGACAGGACAAAAGCATGACAAGGTTCAATGATTAAAGTTCTGTTTAAGAGCCTTGAATAGGAGCTGTGTCTTGGTTTTCACAACACCTTTTGTTGTTTGGAAGCAATGCATTGCAGCTTTGCCAACACCATATGTTGTTTGGGAACATGGTGTTAAAACACTGCGTTGAGAGTAAAGTTGGCAACAGGAACACGACATTTCAATACCACATTTTGACAACACCATGCTTTGGTTAACACTATATTTCGGCAAAGCAATATATTGGAAACACATGAAAATGATGTTTTGAAGCAATTGTCGAAAACAAGAAAGAATACCACGATTCTGCGTCATTTCTGGATTGAAGCAGAAATTACAACAACAACAACGCCTTCATCCCAAACAATTGGGGTCGGCGATATGAACCAAAAAGGAAATCATTTTGGGTCCTCCACATGAATCCTTCTCCTCCACTCATTTCTATCCAATGTCATGTCCTCGATGAGGTTCAAAGCATTCATATCCTTTCTTATCATCTCCATCCAAGTCTTCTTAGGCCTAACCCGACCTCTTTTAGCTAATATATTTTCTCATTTCTCCATCCTTCTAACTGAAGCATCATTAGGCCTTCGCTGAATATACCCAAACCATCGTAAACGATTCTCACTCATCTTATTTTCAATGGATACAATGCCTACCTTCTTACGTATTTCCTCGTTCTGAATCTTATCTTTTAGTGTCTTTCCACACATCCATCGAAGCATACGCATCTCAGTTACACAGATTTTTTGAAAATGATGTCTATTGGCAGCCCAACATTCCGTACCATATAGTAAAGTGGGTCTAATTGTCGTTCTATAAAACTTTTTCTTCAACCGCAATGGCATTCTACGATCGCATAACACTCCAGTTGCACTTTTTCATTTCATCCACCCAACCTTAATCCTATGATTTACATCTCCATCAATTTCTCCATTCTTTTGAATGATAGATCCCAAATATTTGAAGCAGTCATCCACCGCTATTTTTTGTTCACCAAGCTTCACTACACTCTCATCACTACTTCGTTGCTTACTAAACCGACATTCTATATATTTTGTCTTACTCTTACTCAACGTAAAACCTCTTGCTTCCAAAGTCTGTCTCTATAATTTTAACTTAGCATTAACCCCAGCTCTAGACTCATCAATCAAAACAATATCATCAGCAAACAACATACACCACAACATATTTTCTTGAATTGATCTCGTGAGTTCATCTATCACTATAGCAAAAAGGAAAGGGCTTAATGTAGATCCTTGATGTAACCCAACCGTTATAGGAAAATTGTTTGTCACCCCTCCACAAGTGCGAACATTGGTTACTACTCCTTCGTACATATCTTTAATTATACTAATGTACTTGAGAGAGATACCTTTCTTCATCATTGTCCACTAGAGAACATCCCTAGGTACTCTATCGTATGCCTTCTCCAAATCAATAAAAACCATATGCAAATTTTTCTTCCCCTCTCTATATCTCTCAATAAGTTGTCTAAGAAGATGTATAACTTCCATAGTTGATCTTCCAGGCATAAAACCAAATTGATTCTCCAATATCATAGCAACCTTCCTCAACCTATACTCAATCACCCTCTCCCAAAGTTTCATAGTATGACTCATGAGTTTTATACCACGATAATTTGTGCAATCTTGTATATCACCCTTATTCTTATAGAGAGGCACCAAAGTACTCTTCCTCCACTCATTAGGCATCTTATTTGTCCGCCAAATCTTGTTAAAAAAATTTGTCAACCATACTAAACCTTTCTCACCCAAGCATTTTCAAGCCTCGATAGGTATACCATCCGGGCCAACTGCCTTTTTAGATTGCATTTTCTTCAAAGCCTCTGTAATTTCTTTCTTTTGAATCTTGCGCGTGAAGTCACGATTTATCTCATGAAAAGGAATGAAGAAGTCTCCAAGATCCTGGGCATGCCTAAACCCTAAACCCTTTCTAGAAGGTAGACACATCAGGTCTGTCTAAAAGGTACACACATCAAGCTCCTCTATTAGACAATACAAAAAACCTTTAATGCCTCGGACTTCTACTGCATCATCACACAATACTTCTCCTGTAACAAGATCCTAATCAGTCCTACTTTTTCCTTGATGGTCATCACAATGGAAAATTGTTCCTTAAACTTTTAGTGTTTTATAATATACACCACATGCCTTGGAAACATTTTAGCAATTTCTTCAAGCTTGTATCGAGAAGAATGTATTACAAACCATATCAATTTATTCAACATTGTACCCTTGGAAAACTAAAATGTACTAGAGGTTTTCAAACCCCAAGACCAATTTCCTTTTGGTTTTACTCCATAGGAATAATGTTCAACACCCCGCAATCAATTTGATTATCAATCATTGCTGTTGCAAACCTGTCAATGCCAAAAAAAGACTTGTTAGTAGCAATTTGGAGCACAATTCTGAGACATTGTCATGATCAGCCTAAGTTATCCATCAAGTGAAAAACTTATTTCAGGCTTATTGCCGAAACCTACACAAAATGTTCACAATTTAAAGCATGGTAAGTTTCTAGAACAAGAGAAAAAATGCTTCTATCTTTCTATGAAGATAACAAATCATTTATGGAGTTCACAAATGATAACCAGGAGGCACTCATGCTCGGCTCGGATCCTAAGTTGCAACAAGTATGAGACATCTATTTGTCTCAAATCTGAGAAGAGATCCAAGCTACAACATTAAAAGAGAAAATGCATACTAAAATGCAATAAAATGGGTAATCAAATGTAGACAAGGTTCATAGATATCAAAATCAGTAAAGATGGTTCGTCATTGTATACAATATATTTGTTAAGAGCTTGGCAAATGAGTTCTTAACACTTGAAAAATCAACAATGAAAGAAAAGAGAGAGAGAGAGAGAGAGAGAGAGAGAGAGAGAGAGAAACAAAACCTCTCTACAAGACAGGTAACATAGACATCGAATTAATACCAATATAAACCTGATGAATATGATGCTCAAATATCCAAATGGAAATAACACGTTAAACATTGCAGGGGTGGGAGGAGCATACCTGAATAAGTAGAAGTTGAACAACGGTCCGACACTTGACATCGCTAATGGCAAGACACAGGATCTGCTCGCTTGATTTCTCCATTTCATCATCAAGCATGGCTGATCCAGAAAACTCACCCTGTTTGCTGGAAGAGACTTCAGAGCTACTAATCATATGCACACTGTTCATTTTATTTAGAACCCTTGAGAAATCAGGAAGAGTGGCAGTAGTTACTTCTTTCAGTGATAAAACCACTTCTAGCCACTTATCCTCAGAAAATAAACCACCTGCATGGCTCATAAGATGAACAAAAGCTGCAATACTAATGCCAGCAAGGCTTTGATGAGGTCATTTTATGAAACTTATCAGCAACATTAGCACTTTTTGAGCAAAGGGTTAACAGAGTTGTAAAACTTAACAGTAGCAACTCGATTGAAAGAATGAAGTTCATGAATACACAGGTGAGAAGGAACTCACTCCTGAAAAGGTGATTTTCCAAACTTCCTCGAGGCATGAACTCGCAAAGGTGCATCCATTCAACTTCATTTATGTTTCCTTGGTCATTAATCATTATTTTTGTATTCTTTTCTGTGTTAATTACTCAAGATTCATTATTTCATGTTTTAGCAGTAAGATAAGACTTCCACATAGCATAGAAATTTACAAATATAATACATTTAACAATCATAACCATGTTAGCTTAGAGTAAACAAAACCTGATACCCATATGATCTAGGTCATGTAGGCGCAGATAGAGAATATCACAACATTGAACAGATAATACTTACAGGAAGGAAGTGGAACTTGAGACAGAAAAATCCTTGTCCTACATGGAGGCCCATAAACTAAGATAGTGGTCACCCCTCAAGCATGTTCAAAGGAAAAAAAAGAAAAAGAATAGAGAAAAAACAAATCATAAAGTACCAATAGGAAAACAGAATAGGGGGAAAAACAAATCATATAAGTATTATTGAAGAAAAACAACTTGTATATTCCAATGTAGAATAAATTCATATGACAAATTAGTTAATTTTTAATACATTAATAGGATAAATCCAAATGAATATGCGAAGTCAGAATTAAGACTGCAGAACACTCACTACAGCAGCAGCCTCTTTTTAATAAGAAAGGATGTTTGATAAGAAAAGATCAACCCTTATACTGGTGAAGACCTATATATAATGGGCAACAATCCACTATTACATGACAAAGCTGCAAAAGAAATTACAAGATAGGTAAACAAAAATAAAGGAGCTTCATTGTATATTGCAAATGAGATACAGTATTTCTAACCTAAACATAGGCAACAGATCAGATTCACCATAGACTTTATAACTATATGAAACATATTCAAAAGTTCAACTTGAAAGAGCCAAAAGACTAATTCACTTTCAGGAACCCCGGGCAGTTGCTTGGAAACAAATATCAACAAATCAGCACCTCAATATACAATGAGTCTAGAAATAGCAGATAGAAAGTTACAGACCTAAATGATAGGGGAAAAAAATCAGAAACAACTTATAGTAGGTGATGGTTCGATAATCTTTATAATGATCATAAGGATTACAACTTCCCATCAAGGAATAGCCTCAATATGGACACTTCCTAAGAGGCAAAGACCTATATACAAGGCACATGCATCCCAAACTGGGTATTACCAACACTCAATTTCTCTGTTCCTGCAATAGCCACCTATGCCTGCAAGACAAGGTTAGGTGCCTACTAAGCCATGAAAATAAACAGCCCTAAACAATATGGGGATTGGTGTCTCCACAACAATACTTGCTTTTTCTTGAAAGATGTGCTAC
Organism: Nuphar pumila; assembly: GCF_984573655.1. Taxonomy (NCBI): domain Eukaryota; kingdom Viridiplantae; phylum Streptophyta; class Magnoliopsida; order Nymphaeales; family Nymphaeaceae; genus Nuphar; species Nuphar pumila. Next base: position 1,819,020 of record NC_143258.1, on the reverse strand, counting down.
CTTAATAAAACAAAAAGGTAAAGGTGGACCAACACGACCCACTGAGAGATCGTCCCATTCAGAAAAAGTTGCACCAGCACATGTCTCTGTTAACCCATAACCTTGACCTATTGGAGCCCTGAAGAGTTAAACCGCATTAGTTTCTATAAAAATACAATTGCTTGTGAAAATAAGTAAAAGACAATACAATCAAAGCAGCATGGAGAACAAGAAAACTTTACCAAACCAATAAAACTCAAGTGCATCATATTGCCCAGATCAGCAAAAGCACTCAAACATTCATAGAAACCAAACCCTATAATTCGGCAAAAACTTCTTGGGAGTTTGATGATTAAGAATCACCATAACATGATCCATTGCAACGAGGCATGGTCACTAAAAGTTGCTACTATAAAAGTTCTAGCACTTTGTTATATAGTTGTTCCAGTCAGTGTTAAGCTTATTTCATATCTGTACAATATTTAATTTCAAATATAGAAATGATAAAAAGAGATTTACTCGACACAGATGTTGATAAACCTTTGGGTATCTCCAGACAAAAGAGCACTGCCACAAAGCATAAAACGAATACGTCCCCCCAGAATACATCTTATCTTTTTAAATACAATGACATCCCAGAAAAGCTTTTCTAGTCCGGATGCACCAAACCAACTTCCTTCAATAGCAGAAAGTCAAATATGTGTCAGGGGCAAATAAGCCAAGTAAACATCCTCAGCGACAGCGATATCTTCAAATTTCACATATCCATCAACCATAGAGTTTCAAGATACCAAATCTCTTAGCGGCATTTCATCGAATACTTAACGAGCACCATCCAGAAGCCCACAATTCCCATACATATGGATCAAGGAATTTGAAACGGGCAAAACCAAATCAAACCCCAGTTTGTACAAAATGCAATGGAGGATCTCACCTTCGTAGACCTGATTCTGGTGCGCAGAAGCATTGATCAACAGGGGAAGCGTGTACTTATTCGGCAAAACTCTGCATTGAACCATCTGGTGATTGAAGAAATCGATGGCAAGCGCAGGAAGCAATCGAATGAGGTAGCCTTTTGATGATGGTGTTGAAGGAGAAAATGGTGGGTTTGGAGAGGTGGGTGAGGTAGAGGAGCGCATGGGAGATAAACCCATCGGACAGGGGGAGGGCGCAGAGCCTGACGAGGTGGCCACAACGACGAGGCGGGCATGCAGGAGAGCGAGATCAGCCATGGTGGTACATGGCGTTTCGCGAAGGAACGTTACAGTTTGACGTCGCCTAGCTTGTTCAGGATGATGAGCAGCACGGAGTCAGGAAGTCGATTGAAGTGGTCCACCACCACCATCGACATCCCAAGCCACTCTGTAATGAGAGAGAGAGACGGAATTTTTTCGTCGTTAATTTGGTCGCTAATTTAGTAAATATTTTGAATGTTAGTGACAGATAGTTTTCTGTTGTTAATCCATCATAAATTTTTTAAGAAAAAAATCGGTCGCAAATTTCTGTCTAGTTAACAACTTTAGACATAACCAATTTTATGTCATGAATAGTAAATGACTGCACTGTAAAACAGTTATGTGTGGTCCAGCATCTTTTATCTCATATAATGGTTGTTTAATATAACCAGTGGAACAGAATATTCTCTCATTTTTTACATCTTGAATAGATTCTTCTTTTGTATTTTAGAGGATTTTTTTTTTTTTTTGTATTCACTTAATTATGAACAAACCACTTGAATCCATTAACAACGGGTATCATTCCCCTATAACAACATTCTCTTTCAACCAAGCAGTTTCTTAAAAACTGGCTTATGATATGAAACTTTGAGTGTTTAGAGATGCTCTCATTATTCTCAATAAATTAATTTTGAGTGATAAAAAAACTAAACATTCCATCTTTTAGGACCAACACTTGTGATGTTATTTGTGGTACAATATTAGTCTCTATATACTTATTACGATTCTGTACAGCTGGGATTACCTGTCAACTTATATAAGATCTAAATCAAAAGTGCAGGTTCAATAATAATTCCGGGACCACTAGGTCATTATCAGGATCCGGTTCCAGGTGAGTCGAATGATCCAATCCTTATTACCATACAGTTCAACAATCAATAATTGGTGCCTATAATAGTAAATCAATTTCTAAAGACAACCTCTTGACCCACAGCACCAACTTTGAGAATTGCAAACCCATGTCTATCAATAATCAGATTCATGCCAAAACATCAACCACAAACAAGTGTGATATATTTGAAATAACTGGATTTTTCAAGGTTGAAGGTCCACATCAAAGGCTCAGCCAACATACATTTGTCCATCGCTCAAGTGGTTGTATACCATCATTATTTCAGAGCAAGACTTGGCGCCATTCATCTGGTGGCCCATCATTGTGTAGCCCCCCTTACAACCACCCTATCGACATGAACATTGTGTAGCTAAAAAAAATGTTGCAAGGCCCCTTCTATAACAATTTACTTGTCTTTTGTATATATATATATATATATATATATATATATATATATATATATATATATATATATATTAAACCGCGTGCTAAATGGGTTTTTCAGCTTCTTGGGTGCTTTTTATGCTGTTCCGGCCCTATAAATATATTGAGCATGGTTCATTTACTAAGAATCCATACCTAGATCATGTGTTTTTGATAAAAAAAAAAGATATTTAGAGCCTCAAAATTTTACAAAGATTTTGGATCGTTGGTTTTTCGAATTTCATAAAAACCCACCCATGTATTGGAACCAAAAGCTTCAAGAGCTGATCTCTATAAAATCAAGTACATAGATCACATTTATATGGTCAAAATTTAAAAATAAAATGAAAAAAGCCCAAAAAATCTATTTAGCATGCCGTTTAGCACCGACCCATTACTCTCTCTCTCTCTCTCTCTCTCTCTCTCTATATATATATATATATATATATATATATATATATATATATATATATATATATATTATATAGGGGAATGAAAACCGCCCCAATGAAACCCCTCCCAATCTTTTCCAATATAAATTTTTTGGTATCTTTTTTTTTAATTCTAACCATGCAAATGTGCTCAGAATTTTTTATTTACTGTAAATCAACACTTGAGTCATGAATTTTGGATAGAAAAAATTATATTTGGAGCCTCAAAAATTATGAAAATTATAAAAACTTATTCATGCATTGAAATCAAATGCTCCAAGAACTTATTCCTATAAAAACAAACATATAGATCACATCTGTTTAGCTAGAATTTTGAAAAAAACAGCAAAAATTCAATAAAAAATCCATTGGAAAGGTTTGGAAGGGTTTCCCATTGGATATATATATATATATATATGTGTGTGTGTGTGTGTGCATGCATGCCAAGATTTTCTAGTCTTTTGTAAGTGCAAATGACTTATCAAATGGAGTGGGACCTCCTTGTTTGAGTTTATTTCTCATGTCTAGCACCAGATCTACATGTTTATTTTTAGTGGGAAACAACTTTTGGATCACCCTATATGTTTTTTGGGCAATCCAAAAAACAACAGCTATGAAGGCATCAATTTTTTTCAACTAAAAAGAGTTGAAAAAACACAAATAAAGAGTTGATTCCTACTAAATAGAGCATGCTCAACACATCTACGAGGTTAGATTGTGTCAAAACAACTTGCACCGTGAGATTCAAACTAGATTGTATGTACAATCATTTGTACCAAATATAAACACTATATATATATATATATATAGAGAGAGAGAGAGAGAGAGAGAGAGAGAAAGAAGGGGCTAGCGGACAACCTTTTACTGGAAGGCACCCAATGGACACACATGCTAGTAAAACCCCTTTAGCGTCGTTTTGTTTGCTGGTAATTGTTGCCTTTTTGCAACACAAAAATAAATGGCTGCAGGATGGGTGCCGTGCGCATCTGCTGGGTGTTCACCCAGCAGGGTAGGCATCTCTCTCTCTCTCTCTCTCTCTCTCTCTCTCTATATATATATATATATATATATATATATATATATATATATATATATATATATATATATATATATATATATATATATATATGAGACTGAAGTGCAAAACAAGATTTTCATGTTTTTTTTTATATCTGACCATATGAATGTGATATCTATTGATTCCTATGAATGTGATATATGCTCATCTTTAAAGGGATATCTATTGAATCATCTTATTGATATGCATAAATAGGACTTTTTAAAGCTTGAAAATTGATAGCTCAAAATTTTTGTAAATATCAAAGCAACCAAAAATCATGTTTTTTTAAAAAAAAAAACATAACCCAATAGTTGATTCCTTGCAAAGGAACTGTGCTAAACGTACATGCAGGGTCGGATTTGAAAAAAAAGGCATAAAAAATGCCTAGTTCACACTCTAACCACAACATTGGTAGCCATAAGTAATGCACTCATTACTCATGCATTTTCAGTCTGACCAGACAGATTAACTTAACATAGTTTATTTACTTTAAAATATTCTTTAAATTAATAAATTTTAATATTCAAATATATTAAAAAAAAACAAAAATTAAAAATTAAGAGTCTAGATTTTATATCAAATGGTTAAAAAATATTTGATCAAAGTATATGATCTACATGATTTTGTTTAGTAAAAAATAGGTTTTGGATCATGCAATTGTAATGTCAAATAAGAATTATCAAGGGCTTAAAAAATCAATGGTTCACAACGCACCAAAATTTGACAACTCAAAAAATCATGATTTTACTTAAAAATAAAAAGTGCCAACGCATGACCCTTATCAAAAAAATCGTGCTAAACAATTTATGATGTTAGATTGAGCATAAGAGAGGTTGTTAACCTGAGTGCTAGCTAGTGTACTCCTAGCCAATGCACAAAGAATCTCTCTCTTTATATATATAAAAAATATTTGCTATTAAGGAACTAATGAGCTAGAAATCATGTGTAAGTTGTATCGACTCAATCTAACCACATAGATGTGTTCAACATGATTTGTTTGCTAAGGATCAAGCCTTGGATCATGCTTTTCTAATATAAAAATGTGATATTTTGAGTTATAAAATTTTGGCATATTATGGGCTGATGATTGTTGGACACCTTTAAAAACTTAATAAATTATCATAATCACATATTCAAAACAAGTTTTCTACTAAAAAGACCATGTAGATCATAACTCTAACATTCAACAACAACAACAACAACTACGCCTTCATCCCAAAACAATTGGGGTCGGCGATATGAACCAACAAAGAAAATCATTATGGGTCTTCCACATGAATCCTTCTCCTCCATTCATTTTTATCCAATGCCATGTCCTCGGTGAAGTTCAAAGCATTCATATCCTTTCTTATCACCTCCATCCATGTCTTCCTAGGCCTACCCCGACCTCTTTTAACTAATATATTTTTCCATTTCTCCATCCTTCTAACTGGAGCATCATTAGGCCTTCGTCGAATATGTCCAAACCACCGTAAATGATTCTCTCTCATCTTATTTTCAATGGGTGCAACGCCTACCTTTTTACGTATCTTCTCGTTCTGAATCTTATCTTTTATTGTATTTTCACACATCCATCTCAGCATACGCATCTCAGCTACACTCATTTTTTGAATATGATGTCTCTTGGCAGCCCAACATTCCGTACTATATAGTAAAGCGGGCCTAATAGTCGTCCTATAAAACTTTTCCTTCAACCGCAATGGCATTCTACGATCGCACAACACTCCAGTTGCACTCTTCCATTTCATCCACCCAACCTTTATCCTATCATAACTCTAACATTGATCTAAAAAAAATAAAAATTTTGAAGAAAAAAGTAATTTCTATCTTTACCTTCATTAATAATCAATATTTACACATATATATATATATACATATACATATACATGTAAAAATTAAAAAGAACGGCAAGAAAAGGAAAACTAATTGATTATGAGTATAATTGTTACAAGTGTAGCTTTTTGTGCTTGGTGTATTGCAAAATATCACCAAGGGGAATAATATTGTGGGGTCTAGGATGTATTATCATCAGAAATAATTAGATGCTATATATTGTGATAAGGGACAGCTATATATGGTGACAAGGTTATGTGTTTTTCCTGGGGAAAAGGGGTATTCAAACAAAATCACTTTACTTGCCTGGCTTTTTTATTTTAACACCCAGTAAACAACATCCTTCATGTTTCTTGTCTCTTGATGCCAATGGGATGTTCTGATGTCCCCACGTCAAATTCTCTTTGCCTTTTCCCCTTAAGAAATTATTCGACAGATCGAATTTTCTGTCTTGTCACCCTAAGAAATTTGTCAGCACTCGCTAGTAGAGCCAATATGAAATGTGACCCTGCTGCTCAAGTCAATATCTGATCATACTGCTCTTATGGTTACCTCAATGAAAACACCCCGGCCATTTAAGTTTTTCTCTGTATGATGACAAATTCCAGGGTGTTCGTAAGTGATTAGAAGTGTATTGTCCACTCGTATCAGAGGATGTCCCATGTTCTGAGTGTGAAAAGATCAGGTGCAATATGATTGCACAAATATTTGTGCATTAAGCACCTTGTCATCTTGAGACAGGGCTGTCAGTTGTGGGGCTCAAAGCCTGATGAAGGGTAATCAGATGGTTAATGCATAAATTTTGTGCCACGTGATTGCACCCCATCTATACTCGTTCCTAGTGGTGTCAAAACTGGCATTGGTGTCATCAATGGCGAGAGTGAAGGAAAAAGGTGGTTGGTGATTTATAGGCTAGAAAAGCCCAGATTGTGGCTGCCATTGAGGATATCCAGTCTCACATTTCTCAAGGTTGTCCAGTTTTGATGGACAGAGAAATGAATTTACAAGAAAGGTTTTATGAGATCTTGAAAATTGAGGAAGCTAACTGTCGGCAGATCACAAAATGTAGATGGATCAACGAAGATCAGAACACCCACCATTTCAAATGCTGGCTACCAGAAACTTGCAGAAGAAGCAAATTCATTGGGTTCAAAAGGAGGATGGGTGTGGACCGTAGTTCTTTTGATGGGTGTATGGATCCTATTGTCTCTTCATCAGAGAATGAAAGTCTTCTCCAACAACTAAAAATGAGGAGATCGTTTCCAAATTCTGTCCCACTAGTTTGTGCAATTTTTTGTACAAAATTTTCACTAAGTAGTGACGAGAATGACTCCCGTCCTTCAAATAAAATCAAAGAGCTTTTTTTAAGGGGTCGTTACATTCAGAAAAGTATTCTTATGGCCCACGAGTTGGTAGTGTCTATGGCTAATAGTAAGACTCCGTCTGTTCTTTTCAAAACATATCTTGCTAAAGCCTATGATAGGGTGGATTGGTTTTTTCTGAAAGATTGCTTTCGTCGTTTTGGGTTTGCAGAGATTTGGATTCACTGTATCATGTGTTGTGTATCCATGCCTAGATTTGTGGTTGTGGTTAATGGGGAGCCTGGACCCGTGTTTTCCAGTAGTAGTGGGGTGAAGCAGGGGGACCATCTCTCCTCCTTCCTCTTCCTTCTGGTCATGGAGAGACTTAGTCGTCTGAGGCTGAAGGTCTGTTTCTTCATGTGTCTGTCAGGGGTTTCTGTTGGAGCCATTCTTTTTCACTGATGACGCCTTATTTTTCATTCGTGATCAAAAGAGATCCATTGGCAATTTTTTGGATATCATTCATGATTCAAAGGGGAAATTGGGTCTTGTTGTTAGTCTAGGGAAATCTGTGTTTACTCCTTTTAATATTTATCTCAGTGATTGGTAGGAGACTCAGCTTTATATTAAATATTTGGGGGCTTCCTTTATTTAAAGGTTCCCTAAGCCTTGCTCTTTGTGAACCTTTATTGAAGAAGTTTAGCAGTAGACTTCAGAATTGGTGCAGCAGGTCCCTTTAGATGGCAGGGAGATTGGTTCTCTTTAAAACAGTATTTGGCCGAAGCAGGTTATATGCCCCCTCTGCGCCCCCTCTGCCTGTTCGGGGGTCCCAATGAGCGCCACATATGTAAGCATGTGCGGCTCGTATCCCCATGTTTTTCAGCATTAGTTAGCATTGGAGTCCGGTGCGATTGCAAAGACTTAAGTACCCTTTCCGCCATTAGTGTTGTAAAACGACGATTCTAAAAAAGGAGCGGTTGCAAAGACTTAAGTACCCCGAAGATGGTTATTTAAGACTCAGTCCCTGCACTGCAGGATTATCCGAGAAAGGAATCCCCCCCAAAGGCCATGAACATCAACCCTCTTGCTCTCCCTTCTCTTTCTACCTATGTGCACATCCAGCAGTCGATCCTACATTGCTCCATCAAGCACCGACCGACCTGCACACTGATTGTAGCATGATTCAACTTGAGGAGTTGTGAAGGCTGATTCAAAGTTTTTGCCCTTACGAGAGGGGGGGTCCAGGGGCTCCCCCCGGCGCGGATCCTACTGCGCGTTCAACGGGCGGGGGGGTGCCCTTGGCAGGAGGTCTCTGGGGGGCAGCGCCCCTCAAAAGAAATTTTTTTTTGGCCTTGTATAAATTCTTTCTTTTCTTTTCCTCTTGTAACTGTCGAAAAAGAGCAATAAAGTTTTTTCTCTAGGTAGCCATTGTTTTTTACTCCCTCACGGATTTGAGGGGAGGTTTTTCCACATAAATTTGTATGTTGTTGTTTTTTGTTTGATCGTTCTTGTTTATTGTTTTCTTCCGTTGTTTCTTGCTCGCAGTTTTCGTAACACCCTTTTTTCGTTATTGGTGTCATGAAACGACGATTCTAGAAAAGGATAATTTTTTTTTTTGCTATGCGATTTATGAAAATCGTGTTGCGATTTACGAAAATCATGTTGCGATTTGCCTTTTTTTTGTAATGCGATTTACGAACATCGCGTAGCGATTTGCATTTTTTTTTTCTACTATGCGATTTTTGTAAATCGCTACTCGATTTAGTGATTTTCAATTTTTTTTTGCTATGCGATTTTCATAAATCACTAATCGATTTAGCAATTTTGCATTTTTTTTTGCTACACGATTTTCGTAAATCGCTACTCGATATAACGATTTATAAAAATCGTATAGCGATTTGCCATTTATTTATTTATTTTTGCTACACGATTTTCATAAATTGCTACTGTGTGTAAATCGTAAATCGCGATGCCGAACTCCGCCCCCTTGAGCACGTACGATCTTGGCCGTGATCAGGTTGTAGTCGTCAGCCGTCTCGATGGCAGTCTTGAGGTTCGTGATGGGGAAGCCGTAGAGGAACGTGTCATTCTCGACGGTGGCGGGAGGTGGGTCATGTCGGAGAACATGATGTTGGAGGTCGAGATGAGGACCTCGCGGTGCCAGAACCCGATGAATGCCCGTCAGGACTTGAGGGTGCGAACATCCATGTTGAGCAGCGTCAGGGTGGCCTGGAAGGCATAGCCCTGATTGGAAGTATTGCCGACGTAGGGGTAAACGAATTATACTTTGAAAGACTTTGTTGTCGGTGTACTGGAGGAAGATTCTATTATAGGTGTCCCACGAAGGTGGCTGAGGGGCCGCCGTAGTCGGTTGCCCGCTGAACGAGGGCAATATTTTGGCCACTGCTAACAGGAAGATGACAACCATCGCCATCGGATCGCCGGCTCTTTGCCTCCCTTAATTTCTTTTCTAGAGAGAGAGAGAGTTTTACGGTGTTTCACGGGGAATGAAGAAGAAGATGACGACAGAAAGTTTAAACAAAAAAGAAAGAAAGAGCGCTTCAGGTTCGTTTCACTGTTTGGACCTTGAAGAGTTAACATCATCCTCGACTTTCTAGATGGAGGACATTTTTGTTTTTTTCTCGAACTGTGGTTTCCTTTTTTTAAATAAAGAACATTTTTGTTATTTTCTTGAATCGTCGTTTCATGGCAAGAATAGCAAGAAAGGGTACTTAAGTCTTTGCAACTGCACTAGACTCCGATGCTAAGTGATGCTGATACACACGGAAATACGAGCCCCACGTGCATATATATATATATATATATATATATGACGCTCATTCGGACCCCCGAACATGCACTTTAGCAAACAGTGCATCTTCGGGGGAGAACACACAACACCCTCTCATATTTGGCAGCCTTCCTATTTACTTGAGTTTTTGTTTCTTCTTCCTAGTGTTGTTATTTAGAAGAGGAAACAATTATGAACAAGGTTCCTTTGGTACGACTCTCCATCCAACTGTCATATTCATCTGATCGCCTGAGATAAGTATGTAGACCAAGAGAAGGTGGTGGTTTGGGGAACAAGTCCCTTCGTGATTATAATTCAACCTGCTTGGCCAAGCAAGGTTGGGAGGTGATCATGACCTTCCTAGCTCAGTGGTCCAACATGTGGGGGAAGAGTGATCATCTAGAAAATGTGACCCTTCAATCTGATCTGAATGACCATGTTCAGTGGGCATGGTAACTCAGACTTATCTACCAAGGTTGCGTGGGATTTCATTAGGCACCACCACCCTATACAGACCTATTCAAAACTTATCTGGTTTTCAGGACATTATAATCAGCGGGCAGCTCTCACTCGTTATTTTGCCTACAATAGGAAACTCCTTACTCATGATCGGCTTAAAATAATGGGGATGGAGGTAGTTAGTCGATGTTGTTTTTGTGAACAAGAGGAAGAATCTGGTGATCATTTGTTCATTCAATTTCGGTGGACTCTAAGGATTTTGAAACATATTTGTAAACCAGTTTGGAAGGTTTGCTTTCCAAAGTAGATGGGTGGCAGATTCTCTTGAGAGATGGGGAAATCACAGGTTCAAACCCAACCATTTGAACAGGGCTTGCCTGTTAGCGTTTCAAGCATAGTTACTAGAAGCTGCTTTTCAAAAACTCACTTCAAAAGTGTGATACTCCTCGCTTTTATAGAAATCTTGATTCTCTCACTCTTTTCCTTATGCTTTTCACCCGCTTCATCTATTCTTCTTATATGTTTTTTCACTCTACTTTTTTATGTTTTCTTGTGTTTGGTCTTGCGCTTTTCACTCACTTCCATGTGCTTTCTTTAAATTGGCAATCATTGTATTTAAATTTTGTTAAAAATTTAATTATTGCACTAAAAAATTTAAGAAGTCACTTTTATTTTAGTTTTTATTTGCATTTTATTTCTATTCTCATTCAATTCTTATAATGTTTTGTTTTATTCCTCACTTCTTACTTCCTATACATTTTAAAATGCATTGCTTCTTGCTTTCCCTTTCCATACCTATATTCTTCTCGGTCCTGCAACCTTGGTGTCAAGTAGTAATTTGAAAATTGTGACACCTGCCTAACCTTATCATTTTTTAAAACAAGAAGTTCCCTGTCATGCAATTTAAAAAAAAATATGCTATGCACCAGTTAGAGAATAGGTTAGGTTCAGAGAATAAGTCTATGGATCACCATGTTGTGTGGCGTTGGCGCAATTCAAAGCAGAATAAGTCTATGGATCACCATGTTGTGTGGCGTTGGCGTAATTCAAAGCTGGCCCCCACCTTCGTTACACTAGGTCAAGCTAAACTTGTTCAGTATTTTTTAATAACAGGTGATAGTTTGGCTTAACTCTAAGGGACCATCAAGGTAGATTTCTTAAAGCAGGGTGGTTAACAGAGCAGAGTTTCAAGTAGAGGTTGAAATGTGGGTTCATGTACTTAGTGGAATTTTCACTGATTTGAACATCATGATTGAAGCTTCTAGAAAGGATCAGGTATCACTCATCAGTGGTCCACTGGAGGGGGGAGGGTCCTGTTGGGAAAAAACAATGGACAACAGACGAATCAAAACTTTCCCACAAGTGTGAATCGATGGAAACAATACGACTATGACAGTGAAAGAAAATACAAACCAACAGCGAAAACAAAAACATCACTCAACGATTTATGTGGTTTCCTCTCAATCTGAAATATGTTCACGGCAACCAATAGGTCAGCAACTTTCACTATCTTCAAACAAATATTACAAAGTGACCAAGAGGCATAAACCTTACAAACACATAAGGTGTAACTAAATAAACAAGAGGATATACCTCACTGAAGAACAAAGAACAAATACTCTGAAGAACCAGCCTCACGAAGCTGTCCTGAAAAAAGTGTAGCATCACTTCTTGCTTTGTTTTCACCACACCCTTTTGGTGCCCTAAAAATGTTTCTCACACTCTTCTGCTCTCTTGTTTCTCTCTCTACCCTCTAATCCACCAACCTTTAAATAGAGGATGAGACCCACATTTAATGTGAGAAGACTAAACGTCTTTCACAAGTTACAATGCATTTGAAGTGATACCACAAATTGCTATCCAGCAATACCACAAATCGCTATTCAGCGATACTGCAAATCATTATTCAGTTGTTGTCATAAATCACTATGCAGCTTAACGCACTCACCATAAATTGTCATCGACAAATTGCTGATCCTCAAACTCTGAATAGCTGAATCATCATTCAGCTGAGAGGACTTCTACAAATCACTATCCAGCGAATACGAAAATCGTCCTTAAAAAAATCAAGCGTCGTGCTTGAAAAATCTACTGCTATACTGAATATGCATTGAACCAATGGATCCCACTAAGAAGGGAAACCCAACCGGTCTCATAGCCCAAGTATGGAGTATCTGGTATATCTTTTGTTGGGTCACCCTCACGTTAAGGTTGGATATGTTCATAAAGATATAAATGGTCTCGCTCTCTTTCTTGCAAGAATAGTCACTGCGAACACTAATCGTCAGCGGTATAATATGAGTCTTTACTGGACTCCTCCCCATTGTAAATTTCTTTGTAATCGTTTTGTTTTCAATAAACAGGCAGGGTTCTTGCCTAACCCCAACTTTCTTGGTCGAAAAAAAATATGAAGTGTGATAGTTAAATAAGATTTCACTTTTTGAATTACAAGAATGCCCTTTAAAAAGTATCTTGTGCATTCTATATTGTTGGAACTTGGGCTTAAATAGGTTAGAGATTAACAGGGTGGTTGAGTAATTTTCTGAGACAAAAGCCTATATAAGTGGGGATGACACTCTTTCTCTTTCAACATTTGCTTGAGAGACAAAGGGTGTTCTTTCACTGCACAGTAGAACTTAGAAATTGTAATAACTCAAGGTTTTTGTTTGCCATGTTTTTGCATATTTAATAGTATTAGATATAATGATCAGAGTTGTTGAATGTCATTAGTTTTCTTATGCTAATTAAGTGGTCACAATCTTAATGCACTTTAATCTCTCTATGTGTTTGGGTATGGCCCGACACGGCGCCAACTTGGTCCGGCCCAATTCGGAACCTTTTAGGGCTTTCAGGCTTGACCCAGACCCAAACCCACTGAAAGCCCCACTCCACTCCTGCATCATTTTCTCTGGGTTGGAGAAGACCCGATTGAACTTCTTCCAATCAACTACAACTTTCAAAAATCAATGAGCAAAATCAACTTTTTTAAGATGTAGATCTGATTCATGTTGATTAGGTGGAACCGATGGTGGAAAGATATGTGGGCACATACCCCAATAAGAAGATGTGTACCCTGTTGTTTATTGATGGGTATAGAAAGGTCTAAAATAGATCTTCACAAGATATTTGGGTCAAGGAAGGAAAGTCCACGTGAAAATGCTTTTGGGTTCAATCGGGTTTAAGTGGATCTAGATATTTTAAAATTGGGTCCAAGTCTTTGATGGGTTTTGAAGTAGTACCTGGGCCAAATTAAAAATGTGAGTTTTGGATATGGATTGGTATAAGAGAGAGTTTAGGTTGAATGAGTGTAGAAGGTTTAACAAGGTATTAGGGTTCAACGGGGCTTGGTTTGGTGAGTTTTGTATCCAAACTGGATCTAAGATTGGGTTGGGGTGTTGAAAAAGGTAGATAACCGGTTATGGGGAGTGAAACTAGTTCTTAAATTCTGTTGGAGGGTTTTTGGGTGGTCTCTTGCACTGAACCAGTTCAATTGGGCAACCCCACCTCCCAAGATGGGAAGAGGTAGAATGGGAAGAAGGGGGTTAGGGTTTTACAACCCACCATCATCTTTATGAGCCATCTAGAAGCGTTGCTGGACAATGGTTGGGGATGGCTGTCTGCTCCTTGCTCGCCAAAATTTGGCCTATGGTAGATTGTAGTCAGACCTTTTCGGTAAGAAAAGAAGGTGGGTAAGGGGGAGCCGTTAGGTGGATGTGGAGAAAGGGCCACCAGCCAATGGACAAGACCATTGTCTGTCCATGGTGGCTGGCTAGTGGTGGTGGTGGTGTAACCTAATGGTTTCAAAATCCAGTATCAATGGAGTCATTGAAACAAATTAGGGATGGCAGTGGGGCGGGGAGGGGCGGGGCGGGGGACAAGGTCTCCACCCCCGCCCCGCCTCAAGATTTTATCCTCCACCCCCGGCGGGGAATGGATTTTATCCTCCATCCCCGCCTTCATCCCCGTTTCATGTCCTCCATCCCCGGTTCAAACGGGGATGAGGCGGGGCGGGGCGGGTGGGGATATTGTGGGGAAAAGTGGTCGGGGCAGGGTTGGGGCGGGGATCGTGGTGGGGATGGGGCGGGGCGGGGAAAAGTGCACGTCCATCCCCGCCTCCACCCCCGGACGGAGATGGATTTTAATGTTGAGCTTTTTTAATTGTCATGGCCATGATCTTTATTTATAAGCATTTTTTAGGATTGGATTTAATTCAAGAGATACTGCCTCATAAAATCTAATAACCCCCTTCATAACTATTCATTAGGATACATATAACCCATAAAGCCATATAATTATATTTTATAATGAGCTTAATGAGCCTATGGCTCTTAAGGTTCTATTTGTGAGACCCTATGACCATACTATATTCAAATTCGGAATTCAAACAGCAGACAAAGGTGAAGAAAAAGATAATGGTGGTGGTAGTCGAGGGAAAGAAGAAGAGAAATGTGGTAGTGGTGTGGAAGAAGAAGGAAAAAGAGTTGTTGATAGTGGTTGTACGAGCAAACAATTTGGCAAAAAGCGAATGTGGGAATCGGAAGCAAGATATTTTAAAATTTATAAGAACCACAATGAATCAATTTAAAAGAAATAGGAATAAAAAAGAAGTGATATGCGATCTAGTAGGAAACAAAATACTAATAAAAAAGAATACAAATAAAAAATTGATTATTCTTAAATTTTATGATTTTATAGTATATGAATTAACTTTTTCTCAAAAAAAAAATGATGGTTGTTAATTTAAAGAAAGTATATAAGAAGAATGCGAGAAGCATGAAAGAAAACACATGAAATACATGGAAAAAAATCATGAGTGAAACACATAGGAATCATGTAGAGAAACATGAAAGAAATGTGTGAGAAGCATAGGAGAAGCATAGGATAATCAAGATTCCTATCTAGTTTTTGGAATAGAGGAGTTTCAAGATGTCATGTTCAGCTACAACTTTATTGGCACATCTTTGCATTCAACCTTGATCTCTTCCACATTTTTTTCATGTTTGCTTTACTAATTCGGTTCTGATACTAAATTCTAAATTGGCCTAATCAAAGCTTGATTTATGAGAAAAATCTAACCAACTATAAATTATTTATAAAAGCATAAAATATAACAGAAACTATTGTTGAGCCCACCAGTTGATAGGTTGTACCCTAAAGATGAAGCTCAGTCAGGTGCAACGGCACACTCAAAGTGTGCAATGTAATTGCACTTGATCCACCTAATGGGAGCATAAAGTTACAGGCAATAAATGTCATTCACAATTAAGGGTGGGCATCGGGCCAGCCTGTTTACTAACGGGTCAGTTTTGGGCGGTTCTTAATAGGCTCGGGTTTGAAAAGCAGCGCATGGCCCAACCCATTAATGTCAGCGGGGGCCTGGATAACCCAAACCCAAATCCATTTGTAAATAGTAATAATTAACAAGTTCTCAACTTCTCATGAATCCAATTCTTTCTAGTTTTCATAAAATTAACCTAACTAATTAGGTAAATAGTAATAGTTACCAAGTTATTGTATAACATTTTTTTATTTTTATATTATTAAAAAATAATAAATAATTCAGGCCTATCGAGCCGGCCCGACCCAAGTCTGGCCCACGTATATAATGGGATGAGTTTCAGCTTGGTAACTAACAAGTTCGAGCCTAAAACCTTGTCCTAAACCCGGCCCATGGCTAGGCCGATCGACTTGGCCCATAGGATCGCCCGGCCCATTGCCCACCCCTATTCACAATTAGTAAAGTTAATTGAGATTAACTTTAAAATAAACGAACTGAGGTGGTACCCATGTGATAAGCGGGGTCCTGTGCCAAGCTGAAGGCTCAGGTTCGAATCCCTCTGCCACATGGGGCTTAAGTGATGTCTGTTAGGGGTCTGCCTAACTCCAGCTTGCCTTTAAAAAAAAACTTTTGAATCAAGGGAAACCAAATTTCTCGAAGCCTGGAGATTTTGTTCTGTATGGTCACATAGATTTTACACGAGAGAGAGAGAGAGAGAGAGAGAAACATAAAAACGAAATTACGGATGCGTATCTCACACGAGAACAGAAGGGTGAGTAGAAACAACAGTTCATACCAAATTACCAATCATAGCCCCCTTCTCTATGGTCTCCGGGGAAGGAAGGAAACGACTCTTGACCCTACAAAAGCTTTATTTTATTTTTCTTCAGCACCAACAGCACCATCTACGTTTTCTCATAGCAAAATTTGTTCTCTCGCTGTTCAATCTCTGCTACACTGACATATTGATATGACCAACTTTTGCTTTCTGTTGGGTCCACAGGAGATCACCCCCTACCCAATTTTTTAAATACCCATCTGATCATTTTCAATAGAACTAGCAAAACTGGCCATCTTTTCCTCTGCTGAAAACTGCCGTATTTGAAGCTTCCCTCTGTGGGGGGTTCTCTTTCCATTCTGATTGTGGGCAATGGCTGAGGAGAAACCTGAGGAGGATTTGGAAGAAGGGCTTCATTCTGTTGGTGATAGTAGCGAGGACAGCCTTAGTTTCCGTTCATTGCACTCTTCCTTGAATCCCCTTGAGTCTAATGGTGATTCTCAAGAGGAAGAGTATAGGTACTCCGATGTCTCTGATCTTGAGATGGGTGTTGTTGTGGTGGATCCACATTCTGAGTGCTCAGATGTGTATATGGGAAATGAGGGAGAGGGTGGTGCGAGTCATGAGATAAAGGTGCATTTGGCAAAGGTAGAGAGAGATTGTAGGATTTGTCACCTTAGTTTAGAGAGTGAGAATCAAGAGTCGGGTGTGCCCATTGAGCTTGGATGTTCTTGTAAGAATGATCTTGCTGCTGCCCACAAGCAATGTGCAGAAACCTGGTTCAAAATCAAAGGCAACAAGTAAGTTTTTCTGTTTTTTTTATTCTCTGTTTTGTGAATTTCTTCCAAAGACTCCATTTTTACCATAATTTTTTTTTTATTCTTGTTCCCGATTTCTGTTTCTCAGAATGGTCTGTAATGTCTGATTTGTTCGTCATATAAGATTTTGTTTGTTTCTTTGTGTTGGTATTCCTTTTCCTTTTCTTTTCCCTTCTTGTACTTCTTTTTCTTTCTTTTCTTTTCTTTTTTCCTTTGGTTGCCTTCTTTTGGGTTGGGTGGTGCTTGTGCTTTTTCTTTTTGCGTACTTCAATTTGTTCTCAAGCTTATGAAAGGTATGGAGTGCCTTTTGTCATCAAAGGTTGGTCTGTGAGATGATGACTTGTTGGTGGTGGTGGCTTTTGCGGCCAGTGTTTTACCGGGAGTTTTCAGCTTTATAGTTTTCTTTTACCACTATTAACATCAAATTTGGAAGATATCTGCGTTTGACTGACTCAATTATTTCTTAGTTCTTATTGTTGAAATGGAAAATCATGGAATCGTTGTTCTAATTCAATTTGCAATCTGTATTGTTGCTTGGTGTCCATCTTATGTTATTTCTCCCTTTATTTGTCTTTCTTTCTCTTTGGAGTTATATAGGGGAACATTGAAGTTCTTTTTGGCCCATTTGTAGTCGTTTCATTTTGTTTTCTCTTTCTTCCCCCTACCATGTGTATGGTTCTCTTGTGTGTATATGTGTTTTGAGTTGGATATTTGGGCTTATGGAAAAATTCGATTGAGAACCCAGGTGTAAATTAGTGGAGTTTTGGAAGTGAAAGCTAGGTTGTTTTCGGTAAGGTATTGGGTAAATCAAGGATATAGAACCGAATGTCTAATTTTACTGGGAATGGAAAATTTGGACTCTGGAATGTTCCGAAGTTCTCTATCCTTGTGTTAACTGGTTTCTCCCCAAGTACAGCAAGCCACCTTTAAAATGCAAATCACTTTGTGTGAAACTCTCTTGGGCGCTAGACAGTGCCATTACAGAAGATCCCATGCTTCCAGCTAGTTTGCAGTTTATAGCAAAGTCAATCGCATTCACAATAGTGCGTTTTGAGTCTTTGACAGATCTGAAAGTTTTCTGGTAATCTAGATTCAGTTCTAACTCTATATTCCTTTGGCAGGGCAAAGCTTGATTTTTTCTTGAATTAGTGCAAACTCGAGTTATGCAGTTGGAAAAAATGTTGAGAAAATGCAATATATGCAGAAGCCACATGATTTCCCATTTACTGTTGAAATTTTAGTGGACCCTAAAATGCTCTCTCTCTCTCTCTCTCTCTCTCTCTCTATATATATATATATATATATATATATATATATATATATATATATAAGATTTTCATCGGTTTCTGGAGATCTGGTGTTTTTTATTTAGATAAATTCCTTCAGAGTTGCATTTAGCATTTGTATATTGGCAAGGCATAGGTGCTTGAATCCAGCCACAGCTTGCAGCTATTCATTATAATTGTTTGACCTTTGTTTGTTGCAGACGTGAGGCATTTAGTGCACTCATGTTGAAGGTATGATGTCTTTATCAGAGGGCATGCTTGGATGCACCTACTTATCCACAAACATGGGATGAGGTTTATAGTTTCTTCATGATGCATTTATCCCTGCTTATCCAATTTCGTGGATAAGTTGGTATCCACACATGAAAAGTAATCGTTGATTTACACAAACCTCAATGTGAAAACCTAATTCAACCAAATCAATAGCTCTAGTTTTAGTTTGATGGAGGCTCAAAAGAAAATGCATCTGAGCTTCAGATAATCTTAAAGCAGAGTGTCTCCTTCCATTTTCCCGTCTTTTTCCACTCAAGCAAGTAAATAAAAGGCAATGGTTTGAAGCTTTAATTTGGACCTTAGCTGCTCCACCACTGTCAAAAGTATCTTTTTTCTGCATGCCTCTCAACATTCTAGAGGCAAATCCATGCTAGAAATGTATCTTAGCATTCTATTATATCTCTTCATATAATAAATTTTAAGATGATCATCAATCACATTTTGTTCAATGCCTTCAAAAAAAAATGGCATATGCATTGAGGGGATTGTGGACTTTTGTCGCATCCTTATGCAGTTATTGAAAGGACAATGAACAAGTTAACAAATGTGATCTGTGTGAAATAAAAAACATATGTGGAAAGAATTGTTTCCATTATGTTTGATATCGTATATGATAGATGAATTGTTAGTGGCATATCATTTTGACCAAGTGGTCCTTGCGAGATCCCATCTTTTTCAACTAAACAAATAGCTTGAACCGTATCAATAATAAAAGCAAAAACAACAATAGTTAAATGATTTATGAGAATGTATCAACATATTTTTGACATGCATTTTCTGGTTGATCAATTACATATTTTTACATTTGCCGAACCTGGAAACTCCAGAAGGCCATATGCTTTCACTCTTATAAGTATCATGCTTGATCTGGCTCGAGATAATCAGAGCTTGCATCTATATAGCATTCAAGCTGACACTTCATGTAACTGGATATTGTCCCTGTCCTAATATTTTATGGAAGTTTCCTGCCCTAAGCTTTAAGTTATGCTAGAGCAAGGACTTGATACAGTTTTGAATGCACCATTCAAGTGGTGATTTTCAAATACTTTCAATATTGGTTCTTGTTTCTTGTCTTGTCTAAGAACAGATGCTTTAAGATAGCTTCAAAACAGGCAAGCTCTACTAGGAAACTGTAAAATGCATACGGAATGGGTGAGCAAACAGGACCATTCATATCATTCAAATGTTCATGCTTCAAAATTAGTTTGCTCCAGCCTCCACATAATGAAGAAAACCACACAGGGATGTCTTTACTTGCATCATGCACAGTGTTCCCATCTGTCATGTATTCTAGCATGTTACGGATGTTGGGCCTGCTTGGTGTGGTTGTGCTCAATTTGTTTTCATCAGCTTGCTGCTCAACTCTTTCAAGAGCTTTCCACCGGTAGCTCTCTTTTCATCATTTTGTTATGTGGGTGGAACATGAAGAGTGTAGACTCATAAGTAAGCCATATACATGGCTTTAATAATGATCATGATTTGTGCCGATTCCTGGAGTTCTCTTCAACATGTTCGTTTGCATGATGGATTGTTCTTGCTGTGGCATCCATAAGTGAAAACACAATCTGCTTTCTGATATTAATATTGAAGAGGTTTGTCAGAAGCTGCCAAAAAACCTGTAGTCCATGAATAGACCACATATATATATATATATATATATATATATATATATATATATATATATATATATATATATATATATATATGTGTGTGTGTGTGTACTGGATAACTGGACGAATTGATTTACCAGTTAAATGCACATGATATTGGCCTATTTCAGTTGGACTACTGGTCAACCTTCAAATGGAATTCATAAATTTCTTACAAACACGAGAACGTGAACAGTACAGCTTGACACTGTCAGCTTGGGTCCTAATGCCAGTTTATTTTGGACTTGCAACTTTATATGTTCATCCCCTTTTCACCATTTCAGCTTTGTCAAATTCTGGTTGACATAGCTTGTGACTGGTTACATTATCGAAAACTCGAGATCTTCAAATGGTCAATATGACATATTCATTTTCTTCAGTGTTAACACCTCAAAGAAGCACAAACGGCAAAAATTAATTCTAAACCATTATTCTGAGAAAACAATTTGTTACATACACTGAACATAAAATTGGTGAATTGAATTGAACAAGCTTAAAAATTCTTTTGATTACAATTCTTAGTTCACCTTTTTCAAGTTCTCATTAGGAATCTTTGAGATACTGCAAGTTCTCATTAGGAATCTTTGAGATACTGCTGAGGTTAATTTGGTCATGGTTTTAGAGAGCTTTTTCATCGTACAATGATGTACCAACATCCTTTTTCTCTTCAGGACTTGTGAGATATGTGGCTCAACTGCACGCAACATTGTTGGGGTGGACAATGCAGAATTCATGGAGCAATGGAATGAAGCAAGCACTGCTCCTGCACCTCCTCAAGAGACAAGGAGCTTTTGGCATGGCCATCGCTTCCTCAACTTCCTGCTGGCCTGCATGGTTTTCGCCTTTGTTATTTCCTGGCTTTTCCACTTCAATGTCCCTTCTTGACTCCAATTTCATTATTCTTGAATTACTCGATTTACAGTATCAGAACATCTTTAGTTTGTATTTCAAGTCCTCACCATGTTATTTTAAATGAAAAAGTATTTAAGAAAATGAAGATAAAAAAACAAATTAGTATGGGAGGTGTGCCTTCTGTATCAGCATTGCTTCTCTTGGTCTTGTTTATGTTGTATCATGTAATCTAAATCAAAACGTTGGTGTTATATAAATCCTTCTTTCTGGTGATCTTACCACAAGCTGCAAACCCACATTTAATGCTTCTGTAGGTTGGTACCTGTCAGGCCATGGAATCTTATTTGATATGTGGGCCGCACTTCATGAAATACTTGCTGTATGATTTAGCAACATGGGAATGTGAATGACATTGATAGAGTTTTTTTTTATTAATGTTGAAAAGGGGAAACTGGTTCAGGTGGACGCTTTGGTCTATGGTCCAACCCCAAGTAGTTAAAACCAGTCACCCGTATCGATCAAGGTAAGTATCATCTTTCTTGGAAAAATATAAAGAAATAAATTTGAAAAGCTTTTAAAATACAAAAAATACAAAATTTTGGGTTTGAAATATATAAATATAAAAAAATTTAAAATTATCGGTAACCACGATATTTTCAAAATATAGTGATGCTGGTTAAAACCCTTCGGTAGCTCATCTCACCTGTGTATTGGCCATAAGTGAAAAAATTAGGTCAAAAACTTTTTTCAACCCTTGGTTTCTTATTTTTTCTAGGTTTCACATGTTATTTTCGTCTGGTTTTGTCTATTGCTGTTAATCGCTGGTGGTAGATTAAACAATTAGATATTCAAAATGCTTTCTTGTATGGTTACATATATGAGGAAGTTTATATGGATTAACCTCCATGGTTTGAAGACCCCAAACTTCTTAAATATGTTTGTAAGTTACAGCAATCATTGTATGGCCTTAAATAGGCCCCACTGCCTGGTTTTCGCCTCTAAGTGAATGTTTACAGTCCCTGGGTTTTGTTAATGCTAAAACAAATACATCATTATTTGTTTTAAAAAACAAGTGTATTTTAGTTTATGTTCTTATATACGTAGATGACATAATTTTGACAGGTAACTCAGATAAGTTTATAGCATAGCTATTGTCCAGATTCAGTTTTGAATTTGCTTTAAAGGATTTGGGGTCTCTCCATTATTTTCTTGGAATCTAAGTGCAGACTACCAGCACAGGCCTAGTCTTATCTTAGAGAAAGTATATATATGAGTTGCTAAAATATGCTGGCATGACAGTAGCCAAGCCCATGAGAACTCCTCTGATGCCGTCACCTCCATTAATGGAAGAATCAGGAACAAAGTTTAAAGATCCAACTCTTTATAGAAGTGTTGTAGGGACACTTCAATATGCCACTATGACACGCCCAAACATATCCTTTGTTGTTAACAGGGTATGTTAATACATGCATGCGCCTACAGATGTCCATTGGGTAGCGGTGAAACTTATTTTCTGATATCTCATGGTCACTTTGGATTATGGTTTTCTCATTAAATCCTCTCATGATAGAGTTATTAATGCGTCTGGGCAGGTTGTCCTGATGATAGAAGGTTCACTGAAGGTTTTCTATTTTCTATGGACTGAATCTTGTGTCATGGTGCTCTCGAAAACAAGTCATAGTATCAAGGTTCATTACAGAGTCAGAATACTGTGCTCTTGCCAACACGACAGCTGAAGTTGTTTGGCCAGGGATCTACTACAAAAGCTTAATGAGTGTTTGGTTCAAATTCCCACTATATGGTGCAATGATTTGGGTGCTTCTTATCTTCCAGTTAATCTTGTTCATCTTAATAGAAGCAAACACATTGAAATAAATGTGCACTTCATTCGAGAAATAAGTTCAGGTGAAACATGTCTCCTCGAAAGAAAGTAGTCGATGGTCTCACCAAACTGCTTCGTTCAAATCATTGAATGGACTCTGATTAGATCATAGGAGTTATCGTGGATTTAGGAGGAAACTAAGCAGACGAAGGAAACATTAAGGGATAAGGAAAATTCTATCAAATAAGGAAACTTCTAAGGTAGTTATGTATCAAATTCTATCAAGAGTATAGATACATCTTTTCATAGTAGAAAGTTGGGAGAGATGTTTGATAGAATTGCATACCCCACAAAACGTGGGATGCTAAAACCGTGTAATGATGTTAAGGAATATAAATACACCACCTCTCCTCTCTCTAGATTCATTGAGAGAGAAAGTTCATGCGTGGACGTAGGTCTTAATGATCAAACCACGTAAATCTTCTTGTATGGTTACCGATTTTCTGTTCTCACTCTCCTGCATGGTTACCGATATTTTGTTTTTATCGCCTTGTGTGATTATCATGTTTTTGTTCTTGTGAAAACATCGCCTTGTGTGATTATCGATATTCTACTGTTATCACATTGTCTGGTTATAGATTTTCTGTTCTCATGTGAACAAACTCAAATCCAAAACACCAACCTCTGCTGGTCTTGTAGGAGCAGACAGTGCACATCACCTTGTGTTGGGCTGTTGCAAGTTCGAATCCCAATGATATCATTTTTTTTTAAGAAAAACGTAAAATTTCATTGAGTGGAATGAGGATGATGAGACATCAACCATACAGTCCCAATGATATCATTGTATAACTGGTAGGGGTCTGCCTAAACCCAGCTTGCCTTTCAAAAAAAAAAAAAAAACTCAAATCCAACACTAGTTTTGTAGTTAAACCTATCTCATTTACGACTGGAATCTGAACTAAAAAACTTGTTTGCATTCAAACTTGTTTCAAATAATGTTTTTCGTCTCTTAATTTACGTATAATTTAGATAGTATTTTTAGTAAGATTTCCAATTTACAAGTTTTTTTGGATGATCAAGCTGAGGGATTAAGGCCCCCTCCTTTCCAGTAGACAAACCTTACTGGTGGCTATACAACCAGGCAGTTATTCAACGACCCATACCAGTGGGGTTCGAACTTGCAACGTCCCATCGCATGGTGACTTGCACAAACTGCTCCTACCAAACAGATGGAGCCCCTATTTGCAACCTGACCCTTGTGTACTCGACCCCATTCATATTTGAATCCATTGGCCCATACGGGTCTACAGTTTGAGTCATATGTCAGACTCAAACCTGGACACCAATTAAATTGAATTAGGTCTACCTGACCCGAACTCATTTAACATATATGTGAGGGTAGACATTAAGTACCCCAACCTGGCGGGCTTTGGGGTACCTGAAACGATATGACTTGGGCCCTGGCTGCAGATTGCCGACCCGACCTGTTAATAGTCGAGCCTAGGCCTATGCGACTACTAATTGGGCCCTTACCCCATCCTGGCCTAAATCAAGTTTGAATGGGCTTCGCCTGGTCCATCCTGTCAGACCCTTGCTATGCCTTATTCAGGCTGACTTGGGTCTATAATTTCAGTCATACCTAGACCTAGACTCGAACCTGAACCAAATTGGATCGGATTTGAATCTATCTAGATCCAATTCAAAAACGGATCCGAAAAAACCCCGACCGGAACCAACCCAGTTAAGGATTTTAGGGACGGTGGAAACACGAAACTCTGAGGTCTCAAATTAACAAGACCACGAGGGCCCCTCCTAAAACCTCTCCGGCGGACCTCCGAGACCTTCTTCGGCGGCTGACCTCTTGTTGAAGCGGTACTCTCTCTCCATTCGCATCTCCAAGAAGTCATGATGATAATACGCAGAAAATTGTTTGGCAAAAAGGTTAGTTGGTCTGGGTTCTTCTGAGATAGATGAGTTCCTTCATGCCCAGTGTATATCTAGGGGAATTGATGCATCTATAGCCTGAAAACAGTCGCCTTAGTTTCTACGTGCTTCCACTTTGCAACTTCTTCAGACGTTCCCACCAAGTGTTCGGGAAAATTCCTCCAAGAATGTTGGGCCCCGAGAATTTCGCGGCTTTTTGTGTACGTGAAGGGATGGGCTGGTCGTTTTGGTAGTGTAACGTGTTATGAGCGCTTTTGTAGATGGTCGATGATAACAAGTAGAAAATTTTGTGGGGACTTGGTCAATTGTAGAAACTGGGTTTTGTGATTGGGTATCTACCATAATGTGGAAGTTTTGGTGGAACTGTGAAGCTGTTTGCTGCATTTACCTTTCTGTATGAGTTCTCAACTATCGTGAGGCTATGGAAACAAGAATCAAGTCGGAAAGAACTGTGCTGAGTTCGATTGAGTTTTTCTGAGTAACAGGTTTATTTGTTGATTGCAACACAAGAAAATACCTTTGTACGTTGGCAAATTAAATGGGTGTTGATATAATCGAGGATGGGTGGATGAAAATACATCTTAAGATAAAAATACAGCCTGCATTCGCTTTTTTTTCTGCTTATTATTTGTTACAGATTGTTTGCTTCCCTATGGATGTTTCCTTTCTTTTGGAATTTATCCAATTTGCCTTTCTGTTAGTTCAGACTGCAGACTTTGTTAATTTTGTATTGTACCTTTCTCAACATATAATTTATTTTCCGCTTGTTCACTTCTTTTTTCACCCTTCTCCCTTCCAATTTGTGATTTTCCCTTTGTCTGATGATTTCATATCATGAGCCTCTTTGGTATTATAGTGGTACTTCCATGGAGATTGTCTCATCATAATCTTTTGTGAATAAATATTTGAACAAGAGTATGACTTTTCTTTTATTAATTTAAGTTAAGATTTTTTTTCCATCAGTACTTTCACATTTGCTGTTCAGATTCAAGCTTCAATGGTTGGAAATTCTCAATGGCTTCTAATAATCCCCCAACTGCATTCTACAAGGAACAGGTATACATACCGTTGCTGCTGCTACTCTGTTGTGTGATCATCATCCTCCTTATATGAGCTTTATTGTCGGTGTCCGATTCTTAAGACATAATTTGAATTATTGCTATTTTGGCCTAAAATTTTGATGAATGATGATTGCATCTGGACTTGTTCATGATCTAGTGTGCACTGGTGGTTCTGCCAAAACTTCAATGGTATTTTTTTTTAAAGGCGGAAAAATGTTATCAGTGTACAGCCATATTATATGACATTTAAGGTGCAAAAATACTATGTGGTCCTGTCAGCCCAATGGGACAGAAAAGAAGTGATTGAAAACCCATTTAGCCATCATCTATCAGACTCAGGCCATCTAGTACTTACAGACAAGAAGCATTAGGGGCAATGGTGCTATTATTAAATGTAGGATTACATTCACAGGTCGTATAATTCATAGGTTTAACTTAGTTTTTTTTTTCCGCAATGTTGTTTAGTATCTTAGAGTTAGGTTTATAAACTATGTATGGTTTAAAGATGATGATACAAGTGTGTCATAGTCTACACTTAACTCTTGTCAATACTTCCTTCTGATGTAACTGTGAGAAGATGCATGCTTGTAGCTTTCCTTAATCCTATTCTGGAATGCGAGGTTTGAATTGGCTTGTTTTTAAATATGTTTGTATCAACGAAAGGCTGCTGAACCTTGTTTGAGATCCAAATGCTGGTTAGGGTTACCAAGTTAATATTCAAACACTAAAAAGGAACTCATGAAAGATTATTGCATCAAAATTGTGGCTTATTCTTAAACAAAATTATTCAGCATATGCAGAAAATGCATCAAAAGGTCAGAGGTTGGAAATTTCAAAACTAGATTTTCTGATGTTTAAGTTAAGCATTTGAATTTGATTATAACATGTTAAATTTGAAAACCTGTAAAATTTTCCTTCTTATTTCAACAAATTTGTTTGCTTACATTTTTGCTTTGCTCAGCCTGCCTGCTTCTTTTTCCTTTTCTTCATTTTTTCCTGTGTGCTTTTTGAGGGATTCAAAAGTTGACATGCCATAGTCATGATTAACTCAGACATGTTAAAAGTTTTGTCTCTTTAAGGTAAAGTTGTTTGGTATTAGTGGTTATCATGATAGCCATAATATTTGTATGTTTGTGGGCTGTCAAAAAGAGGGAAAAAGTAAGAACACAATTTGTAACTATGCTTGTATGATTATCTTGAATTGGGTCCACTTAGGTCACATGCCATGTGGCCCTTGTCAAAGAGTCCTCATATTCCTTTTCGAGCCCAATAGAAGATGGTTTCATTTATACCAGTTTGAAACTTATTAAAGGATGGGTTCTTATTCTCATATTTGATGCTCATTCAAAGAGAATGAAACTTGTCTAAGTTACAAAAAGCCATAGCATGTAAAAGGTTGTAGCCTCATGGTGAGTGCATGTTAAACTATATGTAATCTATATCTATCTATATATATATATAAATATATTTATCATACACTACCCGATAAAGGGTAGTTATGTAAACTCGCCCAATAGGAGCATTTTAGACTTTTTCTTTTTCTTCTTTTTTCCTTTTTATTTTCCTATTTTTTCTTATTTCTTTTTTTGTTTTTTTTTGTACCTTTTGTGCATTTAATGCACAGCCATTGGGGGCCCCAACAAAGAGTCGTTGGGCCCCCAACGGTCACAATTGTGACCGTTGGGAGCCCAACGACTCCTTGTTGGGACTCCCAATGGTCCCTCTCTCTTGCTTTTCTCTAACTCTCCCTCACTCCTCTCTTGCCTATAAATAAGTGGGGTCTCCCCCTTTGTAAGTGTGGCTTCTTCAAGCCTTTTAGTGCCTTTATAAGATTTTATGCTTTCTAGCCATTATTGGCTTTTGTGTATGTTCTCTTTTGGACTTGTTCTTTGATTTCTATGTGTGAATGTCCATTGTAGGACATACATTTCTTTTCCGCATATTTCATTACATGGTATCAGAGCCTTGGTTGTGCTCTTGATTCATATAGCTAGTTGTCTAGTTTTACCTCTCTCTTGGTTTGTCCTCCATTCTTGATTATATGATGGAAGGAGAACAAAAGATTGATCTCTCCTTCAAGCTTAATGGTACCAACTACATGATGTGGGCCGCCGCCATGGAGAACAACCTCAAAGGTAAAAAGCTTTGGGGATATGTTATGGGCACCATTAGGGAACCTCAACTTCAACTTACGAAAATAGATGGTGATCAAGAAAAAGCTCTAGAAGGAAATGCTCGCATGAAGGCTATTGAAGATCACCAATCCAAGGTAGAAGATTGGGAAAGTAAGCATGCAAAAATTCTTGCATGGTTCATGAACAACGTGGAGCTAAAGATTTGCGCCAACATTGCTAAATTCCGCCTAGCAAATGAAGCATGGTTCTTTATGAAATGTATGTATACCCAAAAAGACCTTGCTCGTCAATTCTTTATCCAAGAAAAAATCCGTACCATTAAGCAAGGTGAAATGAGTGTAAGAGATTAATATAGCACTCTTGGACCTTTATGGGATGAGCTATCCCTTCTTAAACCCAAATGGGTATCTAGTGAGGATGTGGAAATGCGAAGAGAACAAATGAAAAAAGAACACTTTTTCCAATTTTTACATGGGCTTAGGCCCAAATATGAACAAGTTAGGTCCTCCCTTCTTCATAGATCAAAATCGCTTCCATTGGAAGATGCCATAGCCGAAATATGCCAAGAAGAAACACGTCTCGGCATGATTAAAGGAGGAGATGAAGTTCTTGTCGTGTCCAAACCCGACAATCATATGAAAGCGTATAAGCCTCCACACTTTGGGAGGCAAAATAACTATAATGGCAATTATAGGAAAGCCATTTGCCATCATTGTCAAGAACCGGGTCATATAAGACCTAATTGTCCAAAGATAAATGAACCTTCAAAAGGGAAAGTTGCTATTATTGAAGAAATCCCACAAAAGGAGGAGCCAATGAAAGGGAAAGAGTCCTTTTCCCTTGCTCAACTATCCGAAGCACTTCAAATTCTACTCAAATCGCCGTCAACTTCGGGAGCCGCCATTGCCTCTTCTTCTCCTCCAGGTACGCCTTCTTGGATTCTTGATTCTGGAGCATCTTTTCATATGACCCCTATTGAAAATGGACTATCCAATGTATGTAGCAACTCCAAAAATTCTTTTGTTTCCACCGTCGATGGTACCTCTTTACAAGTTAAAAGTTTTGGAACCTTGACTTTTCAAAAGATTTTTTTGTGCCAAATGTAAGAGTAGTACCTTTACTTAATTTAAATCTTTTATCTGTCTCTCAAATATGTGATCATGGATGTGAAATCTCCTTCTCAACCAAGGATTGCTCTATACAGGATCTCCAGTCCGGGAAGTGGATTGGGCAAGGTCATAGGAGGGGAGATCTCTACTACATGAACAATTTGAAACTTCCCACTAACTCATTTTGTAATCATGTCCAAGATAAAAATATAGAAACTTGGCATCAAAGACTTGGACATTCAAGCTTCTCAAAAATGTACTCCTTTCCTTTTGGAAAGAAATTTTGTAATGAGAAACATTTTGTTTGTAAGAGTTGTATTTTTGGAAAAATGAAATCCACCCCTTTTCCAAAGAGAACATTTGTGTCCAAAAGACCCTTTGAATTAGTTCATTCGGATGTTTTGAGTCCTTCTCCGGTCATATCAAAAGGAGGATACTCATATTATGTTACTTTCATTGATGATTTCACTCGATATGTGTGGATCTATTTTCTCAATCTAAAATCCGAAGTTTTTAATTTCTTTAAAAAATTTCATATGATTGTCAAAAATCAATTTTCAACTAATATCTCCATTCTTCGATCCGATTCCGGTGGAGAATATCTATCAAATGAATTTCAAGAATACTTGGAAACCAATGGCATTTGTCATCAAAGGTCATATCCTAGGACTCCCCAACAAAACGGTCTAGCCGAAAGAAAGCATAGACACATCTTGGAAACCACTAGGACTCTTCTCATTTCCAAAGAAATTCTAAAATGCTATTGGGCCGAAGCTACCTTAACTTCCACTTATTTGATGAATAGAATGATATCTTCATCCTTACAAAATATATCTCCATATGAAAAACTCTTTGAAAGAACACCCAATTTTAATAGATTAAGAATTTTTGGGTGTAAGTGTTTTGTCCTTACACATAAAAGAGATAAGTTATCGAATGTGTGTTTTTAGGATACGGAGAAAACCAAAAAGGTTTTAGGTGCTTCGACCCCAAAAGCAACAAACTATATGTATCCAAAGATGTTACCTTTTTAGAAAATGAGAACGGCTTTGAGAAAAATAAAGATATTGATGAAAGCGAATATGCTTTCTTATTTGATCTTCTCTCAAGAAGATATGACTCCTCACATAGAGGATGTTCCTAATGATTTAGAGGATACTCATCTTAGTAATGTTGAAAATGGAAGTAATGATTTTGAAAATAGGTCAATTCAAACCTATGCTAGGCGTGGTCAAGAAACTCCCATAAGCGCTTTAGAAAAATATTCTCAAAGTTCCAACATAGAAGAAATCTCTTTAAGGAGATCTAACCGAATCTCCAATCCTCCTAATAGGTTTGTTTCCTATGAGTCCCTAACACCTAAATATAGGGCATGCCTAATTGCATTACACTCTTATCATGAACCATCACACTATAATGAAGCCAAAAACATTCCTCAATGGGTTGAAGCCATGAAACTAGAACGTAGTGCCCTTGAAAAGGCTAAAACTTGGAAAATAACTTCATTACCCACTGGAAAGAAGTCTATTGGATGTAGATGGGTCTTCAAAATTAAAACTAAAAGTGATGGGTCATTAGAACGTTATAAAGCTAGGTTGGTAGCCAAAGGATATGCTCAAGAGTACGGAATAGACTATGAAGAAACCTTCACTCCCGTAGCTAGAATGACTAGTGTTAGGACTCTTATTGCGGTTGCATCCGTTAAAAAATGGCCTATCTATCAATTGGATGTTAAGAACGCATTTCTTAATGGCGAACTAAGTGAAGAGGTCTATATGGATCCTCCACCAGGAGTATCTATTGGTGAAAACAAAATTCTTAAACTAAAAAAGGCACTATATGGGTTAAAACAAGCTCCAAAGGCTTGGCATGACAGATTTAGCAATGTAATGACTAGCTTAAATTTTCGTTCATGTTATACTGACACTGCGTTATTTGTGAAAAGTGCAGGGTCCTCTGTAGTTATTCTACTACTATATGTTGATGATATGATCATCACTGGAAGTGATGAGCAAGGAATCCATGATATTAAGAAAATTTTAAAAGAAAATTTTGACATGTCTGACCTTGGTTTCTTAAGATATTTTCTAGGTATTGAAGTTGCATATTCTCCCCGAGGGTATATTCTCTCTCAGATGAAACTTGCTGTTGACATTTGTTCCAAGTCTGGAATTTCGGATGATAAGAAGACAGAAACCCCTGAGGTTATCAATGCAAAGCTAAGGCTGGAAGATGGGACACTTCTCAAGAATCCTACTCCCTACCGTCAACTCGTTGGGTCTCTGACATACTTATCCATCACTCGGCCAGACATAGCTCATGCAGTTCACTCCGTCAGTCAGTTTCAACATGCACCTACAACTGTGCACATGAGTGCAGTCTTAAGGATTGTCAGATATATTAAAAACACCATAACTAAGGGAGTTTTTCTTTCCTCTTCATCATCCCTTGATTTAATTGCTTATACAGATGCTGATTGGGAAGAAAATCCCAATGATAGAGTCTCAACCACTAGTTTTTGTGTTTTCTTAGGTGACTCTATGATTTCTTGGAGATGCAAGAAGCAGCATAAAGTATCATTATCCTCAACTGAAGCGGAATATCGTGCAATGGCCGCTACAACCATGGAGCTTGTGTGGCTTAGAAGTCTCTTCTGTGATATGGGCATCGTCATCTCAATTCCTTCGAAGATGTGTTGCGATAACAAGAGTGCTATCTATATTGCAAGCAACCACACCTTCCATGAGCGTACTAAACACATTCAGATGGATTGTCACTATGTTCGAGATGAATACCTAAAAGGAACCATATCACTGCCCTACGTCACATCCGAGTACCAGTTGGCGGACTTCTTCACCAAAGCTCTTGCTGCTCCTCGTTTCATGTTTCTTCTCAACAAGCTTTCCGTTGTATCCCCGTAAAGCTTGAGGGAGGGTATTAAAATATATGTAATATATATATATATATATATATATATATATATATATATATATATATATATCATACACTACCCGATAAGGGGTAGTTCTGTAAACTCGCCCAATAGGGGCATTTTAGACTTTTTCTTTTTCTTCTTTTTTCCTTTTTCTTTTCCTATTTTTTCTTATTTCTTTTTTTGTTTTTTTTGTACCTTTTGTGCATTTAATGCACAGCCATTGGGGGCCCCAATTGTGACCGTTGGGAGCCCAACGACTCCTTGTTGGGACTCCCAATGGTCCCTCTCTCTTGCTTTTCTCTAACTCTCCCTCACTCCTCTCTTGCCTATAAATAAGTGGGGTCTCCTCCTTTGTAAGTGTGGCTTCTTCAAGCCTTTTAGTGCCTTTATAAGATTTTATGCTTTCTAGCCATTATTGGCTTTTGTGTATGTCCTCTTTTGGACTTGTTCTTTGATTTCTATGTGTGAATGTCCATTGTAGGACATACATTTCTTTTTCGCATATTTCATTACAGTGCAGCTTGGGGATTGAGTGTTGCCATATAAGAAAACTAATGTTTTCTAATAAGCCTTTTGTCACTTTGAAGTAAAGGAGAATGGCTAACACTTGATTTGTGACTGCAGAAGGGAAGCAATTGTAGTTTTTTCCAATGTTGTATGTATCGTATTGTATGATATCGTACGATACAGTGTGATACATATCATTATTATAAAGAATATCGATATGATACACACTCGTATCGCGATACGAGTGTGTATTATAGATACAGGGCCAGCACGCTTAAAAAAAGGCCAAATCATAATTTTCAGTTTTGGGTTTCAAAGCCTCTTGAGGGCCGATTCCTTCATTTGTGTAGAAGCCATTAGGGAGGTATTCATGCACCCTAGGACTCGTGAGAGCGATTTGAGGGTCGATCCATGTGCAAGGGAAAGGGCTTTTGCAGTTTGCTAATATAAAAGTTTATTTCTACCATTTTTTCACTTAAGTGGGTTAAGGTAAAAAAAAACTTACGAAGCTACCCTCCAAAAAAAATTCGGCTCGGGGGGCACTGCCCCCCTTCAACCCTCCACCAACTTACCATGGATCTGCAAAACTTAGAGATTTGTGTCAAGATATAAATCAGGCTCCATACTCTTCCAACAAAGATGGTATCAAATGATCCAGCATAGCAATGGGGCACTCAAGTAATGAGTGAAAATCAAATGAAAAATTGAGTGCAACTATTGCTATAATATTTTTTTTATGTAGTGTGAAAGTATGAATCTTGTGACATGTTCTTAATTGCAAGATATTTGATATTTTGCATTGTTCTTGTGAGATAGTTGATGTTTGATGATGTCTTATGCAACTCATAGAGACATGAATGCTTCATGTGCGATTTTTTTGTTGTATTTTGTGCAATTCATCATTGTTTCATGTGTTATGATTTTTTAGAATTTTTTCTAGTGTTTTTGGGTTTTCACGATTTTTTTTGAATTTTTAAAATTTTTATTAAAAATTGTGATTTTTTACGATACGATACGTATCTTATTTTGGGCCCAACCGATGCGGGTAACGATACAATACTTACAACCTTGGTTTTTTCTTTCTTTCATTTTTTTTATAGGGCAAGGGTGTACACACGAATCTCTCAAAAGAATGTCTATTAAAGACACTTCAAACAAAACCCATAAAAGGGTATAAATGGAAGAGCATAATAAAAATAAATAAATCTTTATTTATGACAAAAATGCTTAAGAAGTATTGAATACAAATGTTGAAGGGGTTCACCCCTATTTATACAAAAAAGAGAGAGTGAGGAGAGCTCACTTTGAGCTCTCACAAAAAGAGTCGTTGGACCCTAGTCCAACGGCTCTTATTATAGCAGTTGGACTAGAGTCCAACGACTATTTCTTAGTCAAGTTCCAACTAGTAACTTGACTATGTTATAAATCTAGTTCAAACCAAACTAGATACAAAAAAGGAAACAAAGAAAAATAAAAAATAATAAAAGGAAAAAATATTATTATTATTATTATTGTTATTATATATGTTACAATTTACATTTTAACATGCCCCCTCAAACTTTATCGGGAGAGGACGGAAAGTTTGGAAAAATGAAGGGAAGGACTTCAAGTCTTCAAGATTCTTTAATGAAAATCGCCATCTTTACAACATATCAGAAAATTTTGCAAATGTAAGTCTTCCAATGCCTTCATTGATGATCATCTTCCAAGCAAGCTTCGTTGGCTATCTCCATGATGTATCCAAGGTATCACATCCTTAAGAATCTCTAGAGAAAGAACAAACCAAAAGAAGACTCCAAGTACACAAAAAAAATATGCTAGCCAAAGAGTTGCAAAATTTTAACAAGATATTTTAAAGCAAGAATAGAGTGATTTAAACAAAATAGTAATAATTTTTCGAATCAGTAGATATTAAGAAAGACAAGAAGAGTATCCCTCAAAGATGAAATTAAATCATAATCATAAGAAACCATAACATTGATCATAAGAAGATTTGATTATTTAAAGGACATATAATTCATTAAGAAGAGATAAACAATTATAAAAAAATATCTTAAGCATTCCAATCAAGCAAACACCATATGAAAATGTCTTTAAAAAGGAATCAAGTCTGAAAAATGACTTCAATGAGAAAATATCTTCAATAAGATCAAGTTCAAAGATGACTTGATTAACCCACAAGAATCACAAAGAGGCTAAGTGCACAAAGGCACAATGAAATACTCACAACAGAGTACAAATACACAAAGGCATGAAAAAAATCTTTATTTAGAGAATTCAAAATCTTTAGAAAGGGCTAATTAACTTCATGCATGCAATTATGTGAACCATGCTAATACATGCATATATGCATCACGCAAGTAAAGCATATTTAATGCACATAAAACAATAATGAAAAGATAATATTTTTTATCAATAAAAGATGAGTTAATTAAATTTATGCATACCACAATGTGGACATGATAATAAATTAAAAACATAATTCATTCACACATCCTAGAGTGATTTTAAGTATAGAGGACCAAATATATATATATATTATCAAAAAAATGTATGAATTTTTATCGATAAATATTTTTCCATACAAGGAAGGAACAAGCAGTAAAGGTTTTAAAAATTCATTACAGAATTAAAAAAATCCCACATGATAAAGGGAATGATATATGTAAATCAAAACCAATTTAAAAATTTCCATAAATATGAAATTTTGCAAATCTCAACAATAGTTCATCCACTGCTAGCAATCACCTCATTAGACCTCCAAAACCCACAAATCAAGTGTATAAGCGACTAAAACAAGAGCATAGATATAATGCCACTAAAGGGCCAAAGACACACACGAAGGTGTGTATAAACACCTCTTGTCTACATATAATGATACTTAAAACTAGTGTACCAGCGACTAGAACAAGAGCATAATGTCAACAAAGGGTTAAAAATCATACACGAAGGTGCGAATAAACAACTCTTGTCTACATATAATGACATTAAGAATCAAGTGTATCAGCTACTAGAGCAAGAGTACAAATCCAACAATGAGCTAAAAATCACACATGAATGTGTGAATAAACATCTCTTGTCTACATATAATGACACTTAAAAACAAATGTAACAATGATTAGAACAAGAGTACAAAGCCAACAATGGGCTAAAAACACACAAACATCTCTTATCTACATATAATAACACTCAAAAAACAAGTCTATCAGCTACTGGACCAAGAGTATAATCTTAATGCCAACAAAAGGCAAAAAAAAATACACGAAAGTAAGGACAAATATCTCTTGACTATATATGATGACACTTAGATAAGAGGCATAAAAATGAGAAGACACCTGATGTAAGAAAGCTTGTAATGGAAACACATTAATGCAATTAATAGGAATATCAATTTTAACCATATTTCGAAACACCATAGTTTCAAAAATTAGATATCAATCACAGATCCACATAATTAAAAGCATTCATAATAAAAACAATGACCAAAAACAAATGAGTGATTCAATACACTCGCAATCAGAGATCACATAACTGTCAGTTAGAGTCAAACTACAAGTTGATAATCTAAACTGACATAAAACGAAGTGTTCATAATTCACCCCAACAAACATCTCTGATTTAACAATAATAAGGTCAAGAAGATTGATGCATAATATAAAAGTCTGTGATGGACAACACAAATGCCATAAGAAGGCAATAAAATACTCACGAAAATCATTTTTCAAACAAGTGAGTTTAAATACCGATTTGAAAAGCAAAGTTTCAAATCAAATTCAATAATGGTAGGTGAAAAACTTGGACTCATATGCTCATGCAATTATAAGCATTGTTAACATAAGCAATCTATATAAAGAGATAGCTCAATCTAGTTCATAAAAGGATCCAATTTGAAAATATAGAGTTCCAAGTTTAGAACTTCAATAAAGAAGTTGAAATCTTAGAATGAATATGTCCAATGATCATTTTAACGATCTTTAATAAGCAAATAAGAATTATGCTTATTATAAGCAATTCTTCAAAAAATGGATTCATAGATACATCACTCAATAAATAAGTGTACTAAGGCATATTACACACAAAGGATCCAATGACTCTCAAAGATAAGATTAAAACAATATATATGATCCAGATAGAAGCTACTTAGATTTAAATCACAAGTCTACTATAAGACAATCAATGCCATTAAAGAGAACGCATATGCAATAATTTAAGTAACTTAAAGCCACATATCTCATAAAAAAAAACATGCATAAGAACAATTTTAAACACATATGCAAGTGATAGATTTAAAGCACTAAAGGTATCATATATAAAAATTTATATTTTAAGTATACAATGAGTCAAAACATGAACACGCATGTCCACCAAGTATGCAACATAATATTTAAATCATATGCAAGGCATATAAGATAATTCCATGAGATGCCTAATATCATTACTATTGTTATAAATACAAGTTTATTTTTTAAAATATTACACTCAAGTTCAAGTAAAATTATACTTTGTGAAATACATCATTATTTTTGAAATATCAAATTATTTTAAGATATGTACCTATACGAACATGATTGACTTTTATAATCATGATTTGTTCAAACAAACCAACTAAAGGTCAACAATACATGCTCAAACATACATGATTAAGTGTTTGAGAAATATAAGACTCAAACATGATTTCAAAACATACAAATATCTAGTTGCTCAAAAAAAAATAACAAAAAATGATAAGAAAACAAGTTCAACGATGGTTAAAATATCATCTAAAGATTTCAAAACATACACATTATTTAAAAAATAGTATATATATATATATATATATATATATAACAATAAAGAAAATAAGTGTTTTCTCATGTGTAATGCATGAACTAAATAACACATAAAATACTTAAAAGAAAAATGTAAGACACATACCGAATAACTCTTTTTCTTGAATCTGATCCAAGAAGAAGAGAAGAAAGGAGAGATAGCGAATACTCCATCGATCTTTTATGCGATTACAATCTCACAAGAGCTTGAATAGGAATTGCAAGAGAGCTTCACTTCCTTTTCAAATTTTGAATGGCACATTTTTCGATGTATCAAAAAACAAATTTAGCTTAATCTCAACTTGGCTCTGATATCATGTAATGAAATGATGATCTTTCACAAAGTACGCGAATCTCTCAAAAGAATGTCTATTAAAGACACTTCAAACAAAACCCATATAAGGGTATAAATGGAAGAGCACAATAAAAATAAATAAATCTTTATTTATGATAAAAATGCTTAAGAAGCATTGAATACAAATGTTGAAGTGGTTCACCCCTATTTATACAAAAAAGAGAGAGTGAGGAGAGCTCACTTTAAGCTCTCACAAAAAGAGTCGTTGGACCCTAGTCCAACGGCTCTTATTATAGCCGTTAGTCAAGTTCCAACTAGGAACTTGACTATGTTATAAATCTAGTTCAAACTGAACTAGATACAAAAAAGGAAATAAAGAAAAATGAAAAATAATAAAAGGAAAAAATATATATAATATATATATATATATATGTTACAATTTACATTTTAACAAAGCCCCCCCCCCCCCTCCAATATCACCGACCGCACATTGGTTGGCGTCCGGTTGGTAGTAAAACCCTTGAGGTCTCCTTGCCCACTGGGGAGTACACCCAGCTTCAACCTTGCGGTAAGGGACACCACATGTGGGTTTCGAACTTGTGACGTCCCGTCTACTTGGTGACACTCACAAGTCACCCATACTAGTAGGGGCGGAACTGAAAAAATTATGTAGGGGGGCGAATATATATATCAACGAACTGTATAGAAAAATTATCGGCATTAGTATGCTAATCAACCTGTTCACCAAATACATTGAATTAACATTAACCTTGATAAGACCCCAAAAAAGAGAACAAATGACATATAGCATCTATGGCAATTTTGCTCAATGGCTTTTCATTGTGTATAAGTCATCTCTAATGTGCAAGGAAGTCATCTTTCATTTTGCTTCGGAGTCTTGTTTTGATAAGATTCATAGCAGAAATGGGTACAAGACAAATTACATTGTCGGTGATCCAGGATTACATAGCCCAATATGGGAAATACCAGTTAATCAACGGGATGAGATTAGGCAAACTTATATTAACATTAAGCCATCAAGAATAGATCTACATATTCACAGTCCGGTGATGTCAATGCAGCTTATAATGCAATAACTTCTTTTGAGTTCATATTTATCTTGCATTTGATGAAACAAATTGTGGGAATCACTGACCTTTGTCTATCTTTACAACATCAATCTCAAGACATTCTGAATGCTATAAATTTGATTTCCAACACAAAAGAGCTTCTTCATAATTTAAGAGAGACTGGTTGGGACACTTTTATTGATGATGTGAACTAATTTTGCAAACAACATGATATGAAAATTCCAAACGTGGATGCTCTCGTTGTAAAAATAATCAAATCACCGTGAGACACCTTTATCGAGTAGATATTTTCACTGTTACAATTGATTTTTAGTTGGTAGAGCTAAATAACAGATTTAGTGAACAATTCATAGAATTGCTTTGTCTTAGCTCGGCATTAGATTCAAGAAATGGGTACAAGACATTCAATGTTGATGATATATATTTCCTTGCAAAAAAGTTTTGTTCTCAAGACTTTACAGAGCAAGAATTATCACACTTGAAAATTGAATTGCTACACTAAAAGTTTGATATAGCTCGCAATCCAGGTTTCCAGAATCTATCTAGAATGTCATATTTATATCGAGCTCCTACAGAAACTGAAAAGTCAAAAGTGTTCCATTTTATTGATAGATTAATTTGTTTTGTTCTAACTCCTTGTTTCTGCGACGACAAATCAATCTTCCTATTTTTCATTTATGAGATGCATGCTTACAGTCTAAGCAACCTTAGGACCTACTGATCAAATAGAAAGAAGATAATCCTTGCATTAGTGAAGTTTTCTGCAAATGGAATTATGCGTGTTCCCTCTGTCTCTGTGTGTCGTTTCATGGAGCTTAAGCTATGATCTTGTAAGAGCTAATTCTCTGGTGTACTTTATCCAAGGATTTGCTTTGAGCAAGTGCACCATCCCTTTCTGTTGTTTTTTTAGTTCTAATACCGAAAACTTGAAGCTTTATAAACCTGACTTCAGTTTACATGTGGGCTCAGGTGACCAATTTGATTGGGCAGTTGCTTGGTTCCAATAGGCCCCCATTATGACTTTCAGTCTAAGGATGATTCAGTAATGGTGCTATCACAGCAGGAGTGCTAACGGATATTTCATTCTTGTTCACTGTTAGAAGTTTTTCATGCATAAAATATTTGTTAGAGCAGGTGTACTGTTCAATTCAAGATTGTCATTGCAGAGTTTAGTTTTTTGTTATTGTGGGGAATAGATATGTTACAGTTGTGAATTCGTTTGACGGAAATAAAGTTACAGGAAAGGTAACTGTCCATTTAAACTAGGCCTCTGATCATTTTAAATCAGTGCTGCATCATTAAGCATGCAACCTTGGAATACCGGTGAGGTGTGTGTGTGTGTGTGTGTGCGCAACTGGTGGAGTATGTTGGGAGATATTGCCGTTGGTGCAAACGGATCAGAATGGTCAGATATTGGATTCAAGTCTGACATGTAATTTCAGGGTTCAGATCCTTTAAGTAAGGTCCGAATATTTAATCTGGTCAGATTCAGATCTGTTAAATCTGAGTTACTTTCAGATACTTAAAGTCTGACCTGGTTTGGATCCAGCCCAAAATCTGATCCAGTTCCTTTTTCCACGTAAATGGCTTGCTTTTATTCTATTTTTTTCTGGATCCAGTATTGCCACATTAATTTTGGATCTGGATTCAAC
Source organism: Nuphar pumila (assembly GCF_984573655.1). NCBI lineage: Eukaryota > Viridiplantae > Streptophyta > Magnoliopsida > Nymphaeales > Nymphaeaceae > Nuphar > Nuphar pumila. The sequence continues at coordinate 1,778,383 of NC_143258.1, read as the reverse complement.
CTTACCTCATGGAATCTGATTTGGATCGAAATTCAGATTCAGATCTGCTATTTGCAATTTGGATTCGGATCTAGCAAGATCCAACTCAAACCATTGTTAGAATCCGTTGTGAAAAATAAAACGTGATATTAGCTTACCGTTTTAACCTTTAAAATCTTACGATATTTTCAAATTATCACGAATTTTTTGACAAAACCTAAATATCGTGTTTTTATCATGATATCTACGTTTTTATGGCAAGATTTAAAATAAAAAAGGGACCCTTGCTTTAAATTCATTTAAAATGCATTGAACAACATTATTTTCAAGTGAATAAATTTTCATTAAACAATCTTTTAATTCACCTCTCTCTCATTTAATAGTAATAAAACTTCTCCCCATCCACCAAAAACATAAAACGAGTTTCTCGACAAGGCAGCTTTGAATAGTGTTAGATAATAGAAAACGGTTTCCTAGACTCTATCTTGGAAATTAAAAGCTTTAAATGCCTTGAGAATAGGAAACGTCTCCTAAAGTCCAATGTGTAAATTAAACCCATATTTTGAAGTTTTAAATGATTTTATTTAGAAGTTTCAATTTTGGACAACCCATATCATTTTCTAATTTTTTTTTGTTTTCCCCATATTTATTAAATATTAATTAATTTCTTTTTGGCCAACATTTTTCTGAAAAAAAACTTGAGATAAATAAAAAAATTAGAAATCTCACAAGAAAATTCTTTTTGTTTTTTTACAGAGAGCTTGGGTTAGTCCGACCCCTACTAGTTATACAACCATTATACCATTGGTATTGGAACTTGCAACCTCCCAACACAATCTGTCAGACAATCAGAGCCCCTGTTGGTAACTTGCCTTTTAAACTATGAAATGATAAAGCTTCAACAGCCAAAGTCTGATCAGGCCTGGATATCGTTACTGCATGCCTGAATACGAATGACAAACCGCAGGAAAATGCTTCCCCATGGGGGGTGGGATGGGGAAAAGGTGGGATTTGTTTTCTTCACCGTGGGAATACGGTCCATACAAGGTGAAGCAGAAGCGTCCTTGATAATTTCTACCATTGACTGACACATCTATCCTCCAACTGGCATGACAGCACATCAAGTAAATGAAGCAAGAAAAAATGCGAAACAGGATACCATGAGAGAGAGTGGTTTTTAAAGGGATGTAAACGGTTTGGATTCGGATTGCAGCCAATACCGGATTCGACTAATTGGATGTTGACTAAACAGATTCGAATTTGGATTCAGATTCGGATGGTACCCGTTTTTTTGCATCAGATTTGGATATCCATCAAATCTGGATATTTGTCAGATTCGGTAGCAATCTGATATCGTTTTGGCTTACAAAATCCTACTAAATGGAGTCGGATATAGGATAAATCCATTGACATCCCCACCCACGGATCTAAGCCTGAAAACAAGGGGACCAAGATGGTGGTTTCACGTGATGCAAAACGTACCCTTGAGAATTGGGTTGTAGGACCAAGTACATGTGGGCGTGCATCAAGCCACTGCTTTATAGGACCACCACTCTTTTGTGGTTGGCCTAAACAATAAAGTTGAGTCCTTCAAATGGACAAGGGGAAAAGTTTCAAGATATCAATATGAGTTGTACCTATATGCAGGAATATCATGATAAGCTGAGCCTGAGGTGAAGTGTAGCTCTTTGGTGTTTGTTTGGTTGTTATTAGGGATGGCAGTGGGGCGGGGCGGGGGACAAGGTCTCCACCCCCGCCCAGCCTCAAGATTTTATCCTCCACCCCCGCCTCCATCCCCGGCGGGGAATGGATTCTATTCTCCATCCCCGCCTTCATCCCCGTTTCATGTCCTCCATCCCCGGTTCAAACGGGGATGAGGCGGGGCGGGGCGGGGCGGGGCGGGGATATTGCGGGGAAAAGTGGTTGGGGCGGGGATGAGGCGGGGATCGTGGCGGGACGGGAAAAAGTGCATGTCCATCCCCGCCTCCACCCCCGGACGGGGATGGATTTTAACCTTCGTCCCTGCCTCCATCCCCGTTTCATACCCTTCATCCCCGGTCCAAACGGGGCGAGGCGGGGCGGGGCCCCGCTTTCCCCCGGTCCACTGCCATCCCTAGCTGTTATGAAGCAGGCTTTACAACCAGTAAAGCTGAATTTCTTCAATAGACTTGGAGCCCCAAAGGCGGTTGCCTTAATATGAAAAAGCATGTCTTTCATAAGACCAATACCCAACCCCCCACCTTCCCTCAGGAAAGAGGCATTGGAAAACGACCCAATTTCATACAAGAATGTTCATTTTCCCATGAAAGAAACGTCCAAAATGTTGGAAAGCGACCCTTTTTCAAATGAAAGAGGCATCTTTCTCACGGGGCTTGAAACAAATTTCCCATGAGAACTGGGGCAACGGCCCCGCCTTATTTCACATGTAACACAACATTTTCCCCAGGCCAGGGTGTTTTGTGTGACCCTGCTTTCTTGCAAGGGGGGCATGTAACAATCCCTTGTAGTGTGGAAAATGTCCACTTTCATAGGAAAATGGGTTATTTTCTCACAGACCTTAGTGAAAAAAACTGGGCCCAAATTAAAGAAGAGACAAAGGGACTCGGTGTAACTAATCTGTTCAGTATATCCTAGTGGGAGCTTCGAGCAGCGTGAAGGGGCCCTCTCTTTTCCGAATTTTTGGGTCTTTGGGCCCTAAAAAAAGAAGCACAAAAGCACACACCATGTCTTGCTTTGTCATGGACACCAAACACGATGTGGACAACTCCAGGGAAGACAAAATTCACTATTTACTTCTAACTTTGTTTTGTCAAATTCCTAGCCAGTGAGTTGTTAAGCATAAATGGTTTTGATTGGCACTGTGATAATTTAGTAATCTATGGCCCATTTTTCCCTCATGCTTGAGAATGAAAAATATCCTATCATTGAAACTTAATCCCTTCACCAAACAAAGATTTTTCTCATCATTAAAAATCAAGACCCTAAGTAACTTTTGAGCAGTGGCTGTTCTTATTTTCCAACTGTTCTCCATGGGTCTAACATTTTAAAATGGTAGTTTTATCCCTTCAAGATGATTGCCAGTTTGTCACAACAAAAAAAAAAGTTGTTTAAGGTAGTGTTTGGAAACATTTTGACTTTTGTTTATGCCTCTTTATTTTGCACATAATATAACCATTATCTGTTTTTTCATTGTTAAAGGTCTATTCCATTATTTAATATATTTGTTTTACCTTGCATTTAAAAAGATAAATTTTCAAAAACACACCTAAATTTTGGGCACTAATAAAAAATGCATCTAAGTTTTGAATTTTTTTTTAAAAAGGCACCTAAAATTTTGCATTGGTGAAAAAACAAACTTTCATCCATTTTAACCTAGGTTATCAATAAACCAAGATGAGTTAGGAGAGTTAATTTACAAGTTAACTCTTCAAAGACTTCTTCCCTCTTTTTTAGGTGCATTTTTTAAAACTATGATATTGAAAGTAAAATGGTAATTTTACATCACATTTAATAACAAACTAGACGGTAGTAAACTCCTGGTCCTTTTTAATTAACCATGATATTTTTAGGTGCATTTTTTTAAAATATGATTTTTAGAGTAAAATGGTAATTTCACATCACATTTAACAACAAACTAGACTCTTGTAAACTCTTGGGCCTTTTTAATTAACCATGATATTTTTTAGGTCATTTTTAAAAAAAAAAACTTATTTTTAAGAAAAGACTATCAGAAAGGCTTTACTCTCTCTCTCTCTCAAATCCCATTTGGAATATGGATTTTATGATTTACAAATTTCCTATTCAAAGGACTATCAGAAAGACCAACTTTGGCTTGTGATTGTTACTGGGCAACAGATGACTCCTTGGCTGTTCAAATCGGGGTACCCGTGGCAGTTCCTTGGACACAATAAAAAGACTGTCTGCAGGACAGGTTTGGATTAGGATAAAAGGGGTACCTTATTCTTCTAGGGAAGCCAAAGTACTTAAAAGAAATCATTTTAGAAGCACGCCCTTTGACTGGGTGCATTCTCTTGTTTGCCTTTTGAGACAGGGAACTCTTTTTTCCCATGTCCATACAAACACAACCAAACATGCAGAAAATAAACATAAAAGAAGGAATTAGTTATTAAAAGGTGCTAGAGTAGAGACACAATTGACAAATTTCTTAAATAAAGTCCAGCAAAAAGTAATAGAAAATTTACCAAAACCCCCCTAACTAATCAATTATTTACAGAAAAATGCTTCACATTTGGGTTATTACATAACTTTACGCCTAAGAAAACATCTGGTTTTTAAACCTCTTTTAATACAAAACTCACACAGTAGTTGTTTTGACCAAATCTGACCCTATTGATGTATTCAATATAGTTAAAATAGTAAGAATCTATTCTTGAATCGTAATATAATTTTTTGAGAGTTGAAATTTGATATAGTTGATTTTTCAACCTCAAAAAAATCTGATATACACGTACAAAGAAAACTTTGTGTAAAAACCAATTTTTACTAACAGTAAATCACATGTGAAGGGTGAGATGTGTCAAAAAAAAAATTAAAAATCAAAACTTTCTACTAAAAGGTTTTAAACCCTCGAGGGCAGCAAACATTATCGTGTTACATCCTATTTATAATCCAAAGACACATTTGGCTTCATAAGTTTGAAAACATTCAATTGATCTTTGTTTATTCAAATCGATGTGATTAAAATGCCTTCATCATTGATTTGTATAACTAAAGAATAAAATAACAGAAGGTGACCTGTTTCATTAAAAAAAAAAGAAATAGAAAAAAATGTAATTGACTATAATAATGAAAATGTTGAAACGTATTTGAAATAAGTTATAAAAAATAAGCAGTTGCATATAATAATGAAAATGTTGAGTGGCCTTTTGTAAATATCTGATACATAGGTGGTTTCTGTAAACTATCTATAAAAAAAAAAGAGCCATTTTTCAGCCTCTGCACAACTGTTGTTTTCCCATTTCCTCCTCTGTCACTCCACACTTTCTTTACTGTGCAAACTGCAAACTCATCCCCCCAAAACCCAAAACCCATAACCCTAACCCTAATCCTTCCCTCTTTCTCAGAGAAATGGCTGCCTTCTCCCTCTTCTTCTCCTTCTTCCTCTTCCTCCTGAGGTACCTCTTCCCTCTCACTCTCCTTTCTCTCTTCCCCATTGCTGCAACAAACCCCAATTCCAACCCTAAACCTAATTTGTCCTACCAACCATCTTTCTCCTTCCCCAAATTCGAAGAGTCTCGAAGCGATTTGGGTATCTCTCTTTTTGGTGATGCTCGCATCTCTCAGGTCGATTCCGCCATCAGAATCACCAATGGATCGTCTCCGAGCTCGGGGAGAGTTCTGTACAAGAACCCCATCGAGATGTTCCAAGGGAAAGCCAAGGTGCCCATCTCTTTCTTCTCCTCCTTCTCGTTCTCGATCTCGCCCGGCAATGGCGGCCGCCTCGCCTTCGCTTTCGCGCCGCGGGGATTCCCGTTCGAGCTCTCGGACGGACGGGATGATGAGCCCTTGGCCGGAAATTCGAGGGCTTTTGTCGTTCGGTTTGATGCTTCGAGCAGGCTCATTTCGATTCGGGTGAGTGATGCTCCGACGGTGGGCGTGGTGGTGAATGACGGGGTTCGGTTGAGTTGCTGGATTGTGTACGACTCCGGTTCGAGAGTGATTGAGGTTAGGATCGGGAATTCGAGCGAGTTTCGGCGTTTCAGCCCGGTGATTTCGTACTCGGCCGATCTTTCGAGGGTTTGGGATGAGGAGATGTTTGTGGGCATCGGCGCTTCGAGCGCAAACTCATCGCAGATCGCTACTCTGTACTCATGGAGCTTCAGTAAGCGGTACTCGTTCTTCACATTGCACTCGGAGCCGTTGAACCCACATGATTTCCCGAAATTCAGCGATGATGCCGCAAAGGAGCGGAGGAAAAGCAACTTGATGGGTGTTCTGGCTGCGCTTATTGCGGGCGCAGGGTGTGGTGCCATGGCTGTGATTGCATTACTGTTGATGCGGTCGCGCTTTGCCAAGAAAAATTCAATAGCTCCGGCAGAATTCGTGGTCGATCCCATGGATCTCGGGTATGAGAAGATCAAAATTGTTGGAGATAAGGGTGTGTACGATGCTAAGAAGTAAAGGATCATAATTCATAAGTGATCCTTCTCTTTGTGATGTACATTACTGAATTGTGGTATAGCTACATTTTGCTTCCGCATTTTGCTGTTATTTGAAAAAGTGTTTCATGATATGCTATTTTGAATGTTCTTCACGACAGAGGAATCTGTGAATTTTGGAAATTGTAGATTTTCAACAGTGAACTAATCTTATATGCTTTCCTGTAAAGAATTGCACTTTATTCTTACAGTGGTCAGTCAGTTATGGTTGATAATGTGCAATGTTGTTGTACATATGCATAAGCATGCATTTATGCTAGAAGATCAACCTTAGTTCTTATCTTACATGATATGTATTCTTTGAAAAACTGTTCCTTTGTGGTTTTTGTTTGAAATCTTATGTAACTCTCTCCATTTTCTGAATTTTCAAGTCTCTGCAATAGAAATCCATGTTATATTGATCTTCCAAGTGTGCATTTTAGATGGTCTTGCTTTCTGATCATTCTGCTTCACTCTGGTATTGATTTGTATCTAGTTTAGGAGAATTTTGAATTTTATTTTTTCAAGCCAATGCAATCTTTGACACCATCGTAATTATCGTATAAGAACCCATATCCCATGAGCCTCAGATACGGGAGTATCTTATAAAACTTGAATTAAAAATCACAAAAAATCTGAAAATTGCAAAAAAAAAGAGAGAAAAATCTCAAAAAATATGATAATATTAGAAAAAATTATAGATTGCAATAAAAAAAGAACATCAATGTATGGGTTGAAGTAACTAAACATAAATAAACAATAAACCAGTAAAACATTGGATATAATAATGATAACACTACTAACACACATTTAACAAAAGTCACAAGTATGAATGTTGATATCAAAGTTATATATTTGTTGATAAAAAAATTGAGACTTACCTTTTAAATCATAAAAATTCTTTTTTAAAAGATGTAGGGACGTCGGTCGAACTTTGACCATCATTTGCCAAATTAAGGGAAGGTAAAGTTGAAGCTCGCCTTTTGATTCTTAGTGCAACTGGCGTGTAAGTATATGCTTTAAACTAATAAAATTAATTAAATAAATAAAATAAGCAAATAAAAGGAAGAAAAAGGAGTAAATGCATATTTTTCAGACTCGGGGTTTGTTTTTAAGTTCTTTTCGTATGTTCGGCAGCAATTTCACATGAAAGTGAGGGTTTTTTGCAGTTGGTCTGACGTAACCTTTGCGCAAGTGAGGAAGATCGAAAAGGCGGGTAGTGACGATCTTGCGTTCATTTTTCTCAGTGTTAGCGCTCGAATGTCTTTTCTTTTTTCCCTTGATCATATGAGTGTGTCTCTATTTGTAGGTGTTCGGAATAGATTCGGATCATGAGACTTTTTTTGTTCAGATTTGGTCTAAATGGATATGTGCTCTTCCTAGATAAGGGATTGGGAGGATTCTTTCTTAGGAAAAAGTTTATCTACGAAAAATATTCCCTTAAAAATGTGCAAAAGTAGTTGGAGATGAGGCAAATGCATTTCATCTACTCGAACTGATTGGATGGCTAAATTGGTTTGTTTGTTCAAAGATGGGTGACTAATTTGGAGATATGATAAGCTAAATGTCAAATAAATTGAGATAGTCGTCAAGTGTTAGACCACTAAACTGAGATAGTTGTCCATCAAACCGCTAAACTACGATAGTCATCTAGTGTCGGACCATTAAACTGATATAGTCGTTCAGTGCTGGACCGCTAAACTAAGATAACCATCCACTACCGAACCACTAAACTGAGATAGTCGTTCAGCGAATCCTTTGGGTTTTCTTGTGTTGTCCTCTTTATGAACTCCAACCTGCAACTTGATTCTTCTAAAGATATTAGTATTTTGGACATCTTGAGAAAATTGGTTGTCTATAGATATCTCTTTTTATTATTAATCGATGTGATTCGGTTTATGACAAAGAAGTAGACACTCAAAGTTTAAAACACTAGGTTGTCAGGACTAAATTCAATCCTGTTGAACGAGATTGGGCTAGTGTTCGATGGAGAGGTGGATTGCCAAGACCATGATTGGTTTCGCCGAACGAGGTAGGTGTCAACATCTGAAGGAGGGAGTTGGACTATTGACACCGTTATGGGTCTCATCGAGTGATGTCGGATCAGTCCAAGAACAACTATATTGCCAAGACCATTTGGTGGTCTTGCCGAGCGAGGTCAATGCCAGTGCAGGGGCAACTGGATTGCCAAGACCATTTGGTAGTTTTGTCGAGCGAGGTCGAGTGTCAGTGCTAGAAAGACTTTGTTTGTGGTAAAGAGAGAAAATGGGAGGCTTCAGGTAGGGATAGTACAAGAGAAATGTAACTCCCTTTTATGCCTTTTAGGTATGTTTTGATCTTTTGATATATTTTCATGATTTTCTTTTTGAGAATTTATGAGGGCGAGCGCCCGAAGTCCTATACCTCTTGTAGGTTTATGGATATGATGGAGATGCCCTAGTAAGGTGATCGATTGATGATTTTTTGTCTCAGTGAGGAAAGTCAGGCATACTCTTGTCATGGTTATGTAGAATTGAACCATGCTTTCTGGGTATTCTTCAGACTCAGGATCCCTATGGCTAATTTTGTTTGTGCGTTGTGACGCATGTAATGATATGCAGTGAGATTCATGCATCTGTGATAGAGTTGGTAGCCTATGACAACTACGAATGATTGATCATAAAAGGTCACAAATTTTTGTAAGATTCTTACACTTGACATTTCTCCTTTCAAGTTGGTATAAGGTAGTGACACTCGGCTTCATCGAGATTTTTCTCCTTTAATTTCGCCTTGATTTTGAAGGACCAATTATAGGAACGCGGGATTCAGTCTCAAGTATTTTTGCTAAGTTCTAAAGTTTTCACTAAGGCTTGAACTTTGAAGGACTAGAGTTCGAGTGAGAATACGTCAAGTATGGATTCTGCTTCTAGGTAAGTCCCTTTCTAGCCTCATCTTTTATCCTGCAAGGGGTTTGTTCCTTACTGTTTTCATTCATAGAACTGAGATCCGATAATTATGGGTTTCATGACCACCCAATTCAGGTAGGGATGGCAATGGACCATGGCGGGGGTGGGGGACAAGGTCTCCACCCCTGCCCTGTCTCAAAATTCGAACCTCCATCCCCGCACGGGGATGAATTTTAACCTCCAACCCGCCTCCATCCCTGTTTCATGTCCTCCATCCCCAGTCCAAACGGGGACGGGGCCCCGTTTTCCCTCAGTCTATTGTCATCCCTTAGAAGGATTGGGGATAGAGCGGGGCGGGGGCAAGGCAGGGATCAGGACGGGGATGGGGCATGGCGGGGGAAAACGTAAGTTCATCCCGGCCTCCATCCCCGCACGGGGATGGATTTTAACCTTCATCCCCACCTCCATCCCTGTTTCATGCCCTTCATCCCCGGTCCAAACAGGGTGAGGCGGGGCTCCGCTTTCCCCCAGTCCACTGCCATCTCTAAATTCAGGAGGGATGCTCCTATCTATCCAACCTCTATCTCCAAGAACACATGACCGGAGTCTGTCTCCTTGTCATAAGTTTCAGAAGTATTAGCTTTCTTATAGCATGTACTTTTGTTTTCAATCCCTGCCCTGAAGGTTGTCTCATGATCGGAGCCTGACACTACACCATGGTCCCAGTGTTAAGTATTAACTTAAATGTATTGTTCTTTTTTGTGTATATTTTTTCAATGTTTCCTTATTGAAATAGAAGAAAATGTTTATGAGGGTTGACCTATGAGTAGATTAGCATCGAAGGTATTCACCACCTTAGTCTTTTCTTGGAGTGTTGGTCACTTAGGTGAGCTTTCAAAGGCTTTATATTTATACATTGATAATAATCTTGTACCCCTATAATTCATCCATATAGACTCATGAATTGAAATTATTGAATTAAAATATTTTAGTTTCATCATGTCATCGCCTTACCTTTTCTTAAGAATTAAATATCTTACATGGTAGATTCTTGGGTGCAAGGGCCTACTTGAGAAAAAATATCCATTTTGAAGAAAGTTGAGTTCATCTTGGGGAAAATCCTTGATCTTTAATGATCAATGCAATAATATGCCTAGCATCAATGTGAAGTTTTATCATCTTTCTATGATTGTTGTGGTCAAGGTGAACTGGGCTAGCAAGACCATTGTGGGTCTTGTCGAACGTGGTTGGATCAGTTCAAGGACAACTGGGGTGTCAAGATCGTCTGTGGTCTCGCCGAACGAGGTCGGGCCAGTGTTCAGAGGTAAATCAGGCTTTCAAGACTGTTTGAGTCTCATCGAACGAGGTCAAACCGATTTAGGATGTATATGCTTGGATGATAAAGGTTCTTGTCTAAGGAATTTAAACTTTAAATGAATGTCCTATCCTTGGGTTCTAGATTGGTTCAGACTCCTTTAACATGCCCCACATGATTTTTTCTGAAAGGTATTATTGAGAATAATTTAAAATAGAAGTTTTCTAAGTCTCAACAACAAGGATAGCATGCTTCTGCAACGAAGATGGTAGCTTCGACCTTGAGAAAAAAAAATTGAAATTTTTTATTTTTTCAAAAGAAAACTATATTATAGAATCTAGGTTTCGAGAACTTACTTGGGAACACGGGATGGTGACTCATGATGAAGATCTTTTCTTCTCCACACCATGATGGTTCTGCCCTTACGTGTGATTGGATCCTTATTCTGAGTGTAATGCCTCTTTTTCGAAGGAGTCCAGGGCTACCTTGGAGCTTTTTCTGTTTGTATTTGAGTCCTGATATGGGAAAGAATCGGTCATGTGTTGTCTAGCGTGCTCCTCTTCTTGAATTGGTCATTTATGACTTAGGAGAGTTTTGTCTTTCTACCCTTTTTTTTGTTTAGGAAGAGGTCATCCTTTTCTAGACTTCTGGAGAGAAACTTTTGGTGTGATTGTCGTTAGGTGTGTTAGGTGCGTCCGGGCGAATCATATTTATCTGATTGACTTCCTGATTCTTTCATGAAACTCCTCGTCCTTTGACTCTTAAGCATCCATGATAACAGACTTGGGGTACCAGCGGCATCCAACAGGAACAATTACTAAAGATATGGGCTCGTGGAATGCAAATCATTGTGTTGTCAAATGACCCTTGTCCTGTATTGTTCCCTAAGAACCAGTTCTCATTCACTTCACGCACCTAAATCGTTGTGGTATGATCGTTATTGTTGGTCTCTAGTTATTCCTTGTTCAGAAGCAATTCTCTACGGTCTATGTTCTTCTTGATAATGTGTTTTAGGATGAAACAGTCCTTAGTGTCGTGCCCTACAGCTTTGCGATATCGACAATACTTAGTTGGATCATTCCTTTTCATCTGAAGAGGGTTAGACACTTCGGGTAGCTTGAGTAGACTGTTCTATAACAGCAAATTCATGACCTACGACTAAGATTGCTCAGACTTGGCAAACGTTCTGTCCCTGGTCCACTTAGGATTACCCTTGTATCTGTTCTCATTTCTCTTCTTTGGAGAGCCATTCCGATTGTCCATTTTATGCCCCTTCTTTCTAGAGTTTTGTCTAGAGGCCCTTATAACGTTAACTTAGCCCTTGGACGAGTCTGACTTTTTGTAGATATATTTTTTTACTATTCTTCAGGAACCCGTCGTGCACTCCTCTATTTATTCATAGCTTGAAGGTTGTAGCCTTCTTGATGAGTTTGACATACGTTTCAACCTGAGTCATGCTGATGAGGCTCCGTAGAGGTTGAGAGAAGTTGTCTATCAGAATGTCCAGTGCATGAGAATTCATGATAGGCTCTTTTATCCTACTAGTCGTAGACGACTATCGGTTGATGAATTCATGGGCACCTTCCTCCTTTTGCTTGAGATCGTACAATTGGCTTATGATAGAAAGGGCTTCCACATTGAATCTGAACCTCTCAATAAATCTATTGATCATTGCTTGAACCCTTTGATGTTCTAGTGGTTCTGGGTGGCAAACCATTCAAAGGCCTCTCCTTTCAGGCTTCGAGAGAATCAATTGATCAACTTCCTATTGTTGTTTTGATATTTGGTTATATTGCTCTTGAACAAGGATAAGTGAGTCCTTGAGTCTTCTTTTTCATTGAACTTTAAGAATTTGGGAGGTGTATCATCGTCGTCCTTATACCCTTTGGGTAAAAAGTCATTCATTGAGTATTCTCTTTTGTCCATGTTCATATATCTCATTCTGGACGTTAAGCTCTGGACCATGTCTTCCAGTGATTTGATTTTTCTGTCTGATTCAGTTTCTTGTCTATTACCTCAAAAGAACTATGTTTTTTAAATCAATTGATTTGCCTGATACACTCAAGACAACAAATATATGACTCTTGTGGTATGTAATAGCGACATAAATGCTTCATAATGTGATTTTATGTAGTAATTTGTGCAACTTATCCTTATTTCATGTGAAATGATTTTTTTAGAATTTTTATTGAATTTTTCTTCATTTTTTATTTTTAATTTATTTTTATTTTTATTTTTTTTGAATTTTTATTAAAAATTTATAATATGTTTATGATATGATACGGTGTTACTGTTGGATCGACTGATACTGATAATGATACACTACTTATAACCTTGGATATATATATATATATATATATATATATATATATATATATATATATATATATATATATATATAGTGAGAGTATTTTGGTCTTTTTGTTTATTGTAATAAATACAGTATAATAAGGACTAAATTATATTTATTTATTTTTCTGTTTTTATACTTTAAGCCAAATATGATTGTTGGGAGGCAATCCAAACTGCTCTCAACGATCATAAATATGACCGTTGGAGAGTCCAACAACTGTTGGACTGCCTCTCTTCCATATATGGCTCTATAAATAGTGCCCCTCTACTCCATGTAATGTTATGCATTTTATAAGCATATTTGAAGTGATATAAAATTATTTATTTTTCATTGTGTTTTGGTGAGATTGTGATCTTCTACTTTGTGAGATTGTATTTAACCCAATAGTGGTGCTTGTGTGTTTGTGATCTCTTGTAGCCCTTAGCATTCCGTGTTGATTGTTAATCACTTCATTTCATGGTATCAGAGCCTAGGGTTCTTTTAGTATTGAAAGCCGTCTTATGTGTGTTTACTTTATCTTATGTGTGTTTACTTTATGGTGGTGGTCATCTTCAAGCCTTAAGCCTTGCTCTTCATCTTCAAGACATATCCTTCACCGAGATTGTTTTCATGGGTCAAAGATAATCTTTCTCTGTCATCTCCTATAAGCTCAATGAAAACAACTGATGTGGCCTACCGCTATAAAAAATCATATCAAGAAAAAAAAATTTATGGACAGTCAAAACATTTATAACAAACATTTTCAATGTTGGGTGTATCAACTCGACTCTCTTGGTAAACCTCCCCATCAAATTTATGATGGCCGAACTATTATAATGATTTTTATTATTTTTTTGCACATTTCAATGCACTCCGAAATGCCCTTCATCTCACTAATATCTTCAAGCATGATATCAATGCAATGAGTTGTGCATGGACATCAAACAAAACATTTATATTCCTCTTGCAACTTTAATCTAATAGCTTTGAAGTTTGCTACATTATCAGTAATGAATTTGATCACATTTTTAGGCTTAATTTTTTTAGGCTTAACTTTCTCCATCACATCTTTAAAAATCACAAATTTTTTTGTCATCTTTTGTCTATTAAACAAATCAACGGATTTAAAAAACATAATACCTCTAGAACAAGGAACTAAAAAAATTACTATATTTCATTGCCGCATGTTCGTCCACCCATCTGTCATGATGGTGCAACATGTAGTCTTTCAAGACTCTTTGAACTCACCACACCACTTCTTCACTTCTGTAACAACTTGCTTTAAATCCTATCCCTCAATTCACGATAGAACATCTTGTAACCAGCTCCTATATTAACTATTGCATCAAGCGTTTGAAAATGATACGAGTTTGCAATGTTGAATGGTGTGCAAGTCTCATAAAAAGACACCCACCTGCTAAATCTACCTACTTAATCATTTTCTTGGAAGCCATGACAAAAGATATATCTGGTTGGGCTCCAGGGGTCGTCTTGTTGGATCATGATATAAATTCAGTTTGGATATAAGGTCTCACATTGAAACCTATAACACATATGATTGGATTTAGGTATTGGATCCAAAGTATGAATCCAGAGTTAATCATTGGATTCATTGGGCCCTTAAAATGCTAACCACAGAGATAGTGATGGGCTACTTAACCCAACCATTGCCTCTTCAAGACACAAGGATGTGAATCCTGAAAATCCCCTCTGAAGTAGGTCGGCTAATCACAAATCTCATTATCATCTCCTTGTTTCTAGAGCTCCTCCCTTAGTGCGCACACCCTGTCCAACAAAAAAAAGAAAAAAAAATAGGAAACCCTCTTCGCATGGAATCCCTCTCCAAAAAACCGTGTTGGTCAGGGTCCCTGCCATCGAAAAGTGTTGGCTGAGATACCATCTGTCCTCGCAGGAGTTGCCATTGTGCGGTGGTTGCAAAAATAAAAACACACAAAGAAGACAGGGGCGACCAGGAGAAGATGTCCACCACATCCCTGAACGGTTCGATCCAGAATCCAAGATGGTGTGCTCAGACTCATAGGGTGGCTTGTTGAATGGAGCAATGTCCCTGATCAACGACGAGAGGATGAACATATGCAAAGAGACGAACGGTGTTGGGGATGGTTTGGAGAAATTATTGACCACGGTGGGGCCTTTAAGCCTCACGGGAGCGTCCTCATCGAAGATGGTTGCATCCTCCGTGGTGTCGAATGTCTCGAGCCAGAGCTGCTTTTGTTTCGGTTCAGCATCGAGGTCAGGTCGAAGCCAGAGCTTTTTCTTGTTAGATTTCACTAGGATCAATCACACGTTAAAAGAGAGATGAAAGAGAAAGGAGGAGTTACGGCTGTCACAATTTCCAATAATGAAATCATGACCTAAAACATGTATATATCCTTCATTTACAGTATGGGTCGGGTCTGATATATTATTCAGACTCAAAATACAAAATAACAAATACAAGTAAAGAATACACAGACAATTAAAGAATACACAAACAATACACAAACAAATAGACCTTTTCACCCTCTCTCAAGTTGATCATGGTTTTGAACCATGAACAACTTGCCTTTAAGTGTCCAAAAATGATCCTTGGTCAAGCCTTTTGTGAATATGTTTGCAACTTGTCTTTCAGTGTTAACAAATTTGGGCTCGATCTCCTTTTCTTCAACCTTTTGTCTCACAAAATATTGATCTATCTCAATGTGCTTGGCACGACTGTGATGAATCAGATTGAATGACATGTTGAGAGCACTTTGATTGTCACACAACAAGATAGATCGAGATATCACTTCTCCCACTTCTGTTAGCAAATGTCGGACTCGTGTGACTTCAGCAGTAGCGGCAACCATGGATCTGTACTCAGCCTCAGTACTTGATCTAGCAATGGCCTTTTGTTTTCTACTGCTCCAGGATACTAAGTTTCTTTCAATAAAGATGCAATATCCTGATGTAGACCTTCGTTCATTTGGATCCCCTGCTCAGTCTGCATCATAATATACAGTAATCTTGTGCATGTCCTTACCAGATGGTTTTGGATAATATATCAATTCATCCTCAACTATGGCTTTCAAATATCTGAGTATCCTTTTAACAGCCTCCATATGCCCAGTACGTGGTTCATGCATGAGTTGAGACACCTGATTGACTGAATAAACAATATCAAGTCGAGTGAATGTGAGATAATGTAACATCCCTATTAGGTTGCAGTACCTGGTGGGATCCTTACACAAGTGTCCATCATGGGCACTCAGTTTTTGGTAAAGAATATTTGGAGTCCCTAGAGGTTTACAATCTTTCATACCTGCTTTGGTTAGAACGTTCATCGTATACTTATGTTGGGTGAGAGTCAACTCATCGGCTCGGTTATCAACTTCAACTCCAAAAAAATAACGCAGGGCTCCAAGGTCTTTCATTTTGAATCTCTGACTCAGTAGTTTCTTTACTTCTTTGATATGATCCTCAGAGTTTCCTGTGATGACAATGTCATCAACATAAATTAGCAATAAGGTGATCACAATTTGCCCTCTAAAGATGAACAATGAGTGATCTAGTAGGGAGTGAGCAAAGCCATGCTTCTGAATCTCAAGAGAGAAGCTGTCAAACCAAGAGTGAGATGCTTGCTTTAGATCATAGATAACCCTTTTTAGTTTGCATACATTTGTCTTACAATCTTTCTCATAGTATCCAGGTGGTTGTTTCATGTAAACTTCCTCCTTCAAATCTCCATGCAAAAATGCATTCTTAACATCAAGTTGACTCAATGTCCATCCATGTTCAACAACTAAGGAAAGAATGATTCGAATTGTTCTCATTCTCACTACTGGACTAAAGGTCTCATCTTAGTCTTGTCCTGCTTCTTGTGTAAAACCCTTTGCTATGAGTATTGCCTTGTATCGTTCAATGGTCCCATCTGGTTTATATTTTATTTTGTAGACCCATTTGCATCCTACCACATTTCTGTCAGGCGGTCTGGGAATAATTTCTCAGGTTTCACATTCATGCAAGGCTTGCATTTCACCATTCATGGCTTCTACTCATTTCTTAGAAGTGTCTGCTTGGTAGTACATAATAGGTTCATCCTCCTTGGTGAGAGCACTCAAAAAAGTGGCGAAATTGTTGTAGCTAACCCACCTATCAATAGGATGTCGCATGCGACTAGACCTCCTGACGTCAAGGGTGTATGAGGAGGTAGGTGCAAGCCTCTTGAGCCCGATTTAGGAGTCCTACAGCAACTGTTCTCTGTCTGCTGTAGGAAATTCCCTTATACCTTCCTGATTCCAATGGTGGTGCTGCTTCACAGCTCTGTGATTCCGATATACCAACGATCTTGAAACTCTCTTCTTCGTGTTGCACATAGTCCGAATGACATTCTTCATTTGAACTATCAAAGAGATCTGAATTCAGCCAAGGGTAATAAACTTCAACTGAGGTAGAGAGCATGTCACATGTGTCAATTTTATGATTGAAGTTCAACTCGTCAAAAACAATATTTCTCGAGATTTTGATGTGTATGCTAATGGGATCATAACATCTGTATCCTTTGTAGTCATCCGCATATCCCACAAATATACACTTCTGAGCCTTATCCTAAAACTTGTTTCTCAAGGACTTATCAATATGCACATAACAAACACATCCAAAAACACGTAAGTCATGATAATTAAGATGAATTCCAAAAAAGCAGTGATAAGAAGACTTATTTTCTAAAACAACCATGGGCAGTCTATTTATCACATGTACAGTAGAATGGAAAGCTTTTGTTCACAGATTGATGGGAATATGACTGTCATGAAGCATATTTATCGCACTTTCAACAATATGCCTATGTATGCGCTCAACAATCTCATTCTGTTGTGGCGTGTGTGGGCATGACACTCTTCTTCCTATCCCATTATTTTGAAGAAAGGAAATGAAGCCACTGGATGTGAACTCCCTTCTTCCATCACATTAGAAAAATTGAATGGACTTGGAGAATTGATTTTTTACTAAGGCCAGGAAGTTCTGAAACAAAAGGAAAACTTTAGACTTAATTTTCATGAAGTATATCCAGGTGTACCGAGAGTAACTGTCAACAAAAATTAGATAGTACTTGCTTCCAGATCTAGAGATGACTGAAGCATGCCCCCATATATCAGAACATGTTATCTCAAAAGGCTTTGAAGCTCTCTTATTAATGAAACGAAAAGGAAATACATGACTCTTGCATAAAAGACAACTGGAACACTTTTGACTTCTCTCTTCCATATTGAGACTTTCTTTTGGAGTGAGATTGTTAGAAACAAGTTTCTCAATAAAATGACTCTCACAATGTTCTAAATGACTGTGCCATAGAGAAGGCTTATTACATTCAGAAATACTAAGAACATTTTCAGAAAGACATAACTCTAATGGAGACTTCAAATTCAGATGAACATGACAGACTGAATGACATGGGTCTTCTTGAAAGACATACATATTGCTTTGTCTCTTTTCTTCAGCGAATGTTTCCCTCGTGTGAAGGTCCTTAACTTGCATAAAAAAGAGAGTAAATTCGACGGAAGTATGATTATCATCAACAAGTTTAGAAACAGAGACAATATTTTTCTTGATATTGGGAGCATGAAGGACATTGGAGAGTTCAAGAGTAGAATGTGACATGTGGATGATAGACTTTCTAATATGAGTAACAGGGTGGGAAGATTCATCTCCAGTGACAATCTTACTTTTTTCAAAATAGGAAATAGGTTTGAAAAGTTTACCTGCATCACCGGTCACGTGAGTTGCTGGCCCAGAGTCAACGAACCAAGTTCCTTGTTCATTTTGCTTTAGATTCAATCCCGACAAGGTAGATATTAACAACTCTTTAATCTCTACACTATCTTTGGTGTTGCTGGACTTCCTTTTGGATGTTGCTTGATGGGACTTTCTTTTATTTTCAATATTATGTCAACAATTTGCCTTGATATGCCCTCTTTTGTTTCAAAAGAAGCATGTGAGAATGGGTCTTGATCCCTGAGTAATGGTGGGTATAGGAAGTAATTCATGTTTCCCATGTCCATTTTGCCCTTGTCCTCCTTGCCTTTGTCCTTGACCATAAGTCATTCTTGTGGCAAAGATCTCTTGGGTATTCGTATGAGTGTGATTATCCTTAGAAAAGCCTTTTAGGGTCATTTCATATTGAATTAATTTAGCTTGAAGTTCATCAAAGGTGGGAAGAGCAGGCAAACACAATAATGAAGTAACAATCATGTTATATTCTGATCCCAATCCACTCAAGGTTTGCTACATCATATCACTGTCGCTCACAGCACATCCTATAACCGCAAGTTGATCTGTGATGGTCTTCATCTTGTTTAGATATTCCATGATAGTCATGGAGTCTTTTCTCAGTAGCTGAAATTCTCTCTTGAGAAAAACCATTCTTGCTTGAGAAACTTGTGAATATGTCTGAACCAATCTCTCCCAAAGTGCATGGCTATGCAATTGTCAGGAATTGCAATAAGTACCTCTTGAGAGAGTGTAGAGGTAATGTACGCGATCACTGACTGATCTTTCTTTTCTCAGTTGAGATATTTTGCATTTTTGACATACACAATTGAGATTGTCCCTTTATCATCATTCTCTTCTCAGGCAACAAATTCTAGTGGAGCTGAAGTGGTTTCATTCAGATGACCTAAGAGACCTTGACTCCTTATAAAAGGAATGATATGTCTTTTCCAAATCAAGAAGTTTAAGGTAGTCATTTTTTCAAAAACAAACTGATTGAGAAAACTCGAAGAGAGACTAGAGTGAGAAGAATGGGAGGAGACTATAGCTTAAAAGTTAACAAGGTATTTATGAGATGCACTGTCCACTGCTTGAGAAACTTGTTGGTCGTCCCTTGTTGCCTTTTTTTTTTACAGTTGTGATAGATGCAGGAAAGGGAGCAGAAGGGCTCGCGCTGAACAACCTTTAATAAATCGCAGATAGAAACTATGCTGGTTCAAGAACAAAGAGTTTCGTGAATATAGAATTTGACAACCGGTGTATTTCATGCACAACAATTTGCAGGCACAACGATTTACAGGCACACCGATTTGTAGGCATAACGATTTGTATACACAACGATTTGTAGGCTCAACGATTTGCGTGATTCACCAATCAAGAAATATGGTATTCCAGATCAGATACTGATGGATAATCAGATCCGATTGTTTCAGACAAGGTTTGGCAAAAATAGGAATTGCGAGACCAAGAATATTCATGATCAGATTTGAGTATTCCACGAAATGAGGAAGTGCAAGACGGAGAATATGCACGATCAAGAAAAATTAAGATCTGACGCAAGGATTGAATATTTCAAATTTGACGCAAATACACAATCAGATCTGAATATTCAAGACAAACCGTTAGACAAGAATAGAAAGAATAATCGGAAGAAAAAAGAAATGGAGCCTTTCACGTCTTACGCAGATTCACGTCAAATCTGAATACTCGGGTACAAAAAATAGTAGAGGAGTAAATGAAAGAAAGAAGAAGAAGATGGAAGAAAAGTGTGGAAGAAGAAAACCTTTTGATTGGATGCAGGTTGATCTCTCAGGTCAGACCTTCTGAAAGCAGCTTTGAAGCCCTAGATGGATCTTTGCTCTGATACCATGTTAGATTTTACTAGGATCTGTCACACGTGAAAAGAGAGATGAAAGAGAAAGGAGGAGTTGCGACTGTCACAATTTTTAATAATAAAATCGTGACCTAAAACATGTATATATATCCTTCGTTTACAGTATGGGTTGGGTATGATATATTATCCAAACCTAGAATATAAAATAACAAATACAAGTAAAAAATACACAGACAATTAAAGAATACACAGACAAATAGACTTTTTCACTCTTCGCGTTGAGCTCACTCTGAAAGAGGAACCCTGAATTGTTTCTCGACCACAATAGGTAAAAAAAATGAAAGTAGATATTACTCACCCTAATGGTTCGGAGGCTCACGCTCAACACCGTCGTTGTCCTCGAGCAGGAGGAGGAGATCGAGGTGAGATAGAAGCTTGGCGTCCGATCGGTGATCAATCTGCAGGCGAAGCTCCGCTGCATTGCCTGTCGCCAAGGAGCAGATTGTCCATGCCAGGGCTTCTTCATTTGAGGAGGGCTAGGGTTTCACGACCGTCCACCTCCCCACCCTAGGGTTTCACGAGTAGATTCAGGCGAGGGATTCAGACAGAGAAGAAGACCAGTACCGCCTAATCGA